>NC_091331.1:17481829-17531558 GCF_038502225.1 Cherax quadricarinatus | reverse complement strand
TGTGTATGTGGATTAACATTTTCCTCAGTGATGAATGACTGAAAAGGTCCCTAAACTTTGAAATTCATATGAAATGATAGAGAATCTTTTCCCGATCATAATGACACCAAAAGTATGAAAATTGGTGGAAATCTTACGGAATTATGCTCTCGCGAAGTTAGCAGTCTCGACAATGTTTACACATCGGCGATTTCGGCAACTTTGAGTCCTATTTTCGGCCAATTTCAGTGTACTAATCAACAAAAATCATATCTATTTTGCTAGAACTCCATTTTTTCTATCGAATGAGTACAAGAAACACCTATTTACCGATTTCAAGTATCCAATGAAGTGCTCAGAAATTGGCAATTTTGTCAATTTCACACAAATTTCAGAAGATGCCAGTTTCTAAATAGGGACCAGAATAAGCAAGACAGACATTCCTGGCACTAAAATAACATTTTCTCTGTTCATTAGTCACATCCTCAGGCCCCTCTTACATCTCTTTTGCTTTCCACTTTGAATTTTTATTCTCATAAAAATAGAAGATTTACTGTTAGGCAGACTACTGCATTAGTGTAGAAATGGTATAAATAGTATCAGTATACTTGGGAAAGAATATTAGACTCACCAGTTGACATGTATTGGACACTTGGCATGATTTCTTTACTTTTGAAATTTGGTAAAAATCAAACATTTCTACTATTTTGAGCTTAATTTCAAGGTACTTTTTCTTATGAAACCAGTCAAGATCATCTCAATATCTGTAATATGTCTTCCATTCTATAAAATGAGACCAGGAAAACTAGAATACACCCATAAATACCATACGAAAATACGTACACTGCAAACTCGCTGTTTTAAACCAAAAATACGGTCGGAGTTTTTTTTTTCTCATTATGCACTGTGTGCTGCAGGATTTTTTTTATACTGTGCACACTGACCACATAGACCCATTCTTTCATATGTAGGCCTACCAGCTTTCTCTCTAGATTTGAAGGCGCTAGAATTTAGACGTTCTAGTACGTCAATAACCCAGAAAGGGTTAAGGTACTATTATTAGGATATTATTATTGGGGTATTATTATTAGGGTATTATTATTAGGGTATTATTATTAGGGTATTATTATTAGGGAGTGTGAGCAAAGTAACATTATGAAGGGATTCAGGGAAACCGGCAGGCCGGACTTGAGTCCTGGAGATGGGAAGTACAGTGCCTGCACTCTGAAGGAGGGGTGTTAATGTTGCAGTTTAAAAACTGTAGTGTAAAGCACCCTTCTGGCAAGACAGTGATGGAGTGAATGATGGTGAAAGTTTTTCTTTTTCGGGCCACCCTGCCTTGGTGGGAATTGGCCAGTGTGTTAATAATAATAATAATAATAAAAATATTATTAGGGTATTATTATTTTTTATTATTTTTAACTCATCCATCTACTAAGGCATGGTGATACAAAGCATACATTCACTGTCATTCATTCACTTGCTGTCTTTTCAGAAGTGTGCTGATATCACAATCAGATTACCCTTTGACTGCAACATCCCACCCTTTCTTCAGAGTGCAGGTATTGCCCTTCCCACCTCCAGGACTCAAGTCTGGCTACCTGGTTTCCCTAAATCTGCTGAATAACGTTAACTTGGTCACACTCCAACAGCATGTTCATCAAGAACCAGGTGGGAAGCACAGTGAAGGAAATGTGGGGATGTGCAGTTTGGAGGGTCATCTAAATTCTGATGTCTCCACACTTCTGGCAAAACAGCTATTTAGTGACTAATAAATGTATTTGCATGTTTTGGGCCATCTTACCTAAGTGAGAGATGATTGGTGCATTAAAAAATAAATATATGACTTGATTAAAGAAAATAACTTGTACATATCCTTGTTAGTAAGTCATGCCAAAATTGGAAAAATACAAACTGCAGATGCAAAAAGAATGCAGTGGAAACACTTGGACAAATTTTGGGAATCATTTACAGGGTTGCTTCAGTTTGACATGGGCATAGGTATAATAGTTATGAAGCTGACAGACAAAAAAGAGGGACAAAAAACAGGGTTCTATCTGGGGTGAGAACAGCTCAAAAATGTTGAAAAAAGGACTCATTGCCTGAAATCTGTTCCCTGAACTGCATATATATATAATAACATCAGCAATATAGGTTTAGCATGGAAACATCGAGTGGCATTTAGGAACCTAGACAGATGTAAATATGCAGCACTGGTGTGGAAATTCTTGCCTGTTAAAACAAAGTGAAGTGAGTAATTACAAATTAGTGTAAGAAGACTGGAACTTATATTTATTAAGAAAGCAGTAAAGAAAGAATGAAAGAGCTAGGTCTTCATCACTATTGGAATTAAAATGGGATATACTCATGAAATAGAAATTTTTGTACACCAGGCATAGATCAGTAAAGAAAGATGGACTCTTTACTAGGAATGTAACAAACACAAAAAGACATGGTAGAAAATTACTTTCTCAATGAACCCCAGCAATATCAGAAAATATTTTAACAAAGTAGTAAAGGTGTGGAAGTGAATAATGATACAGTGGAAGGAAGACTCCATACAGGGGTTTAGAAATAGATATGATCATTATGTTGCATCAGTCACTTGAAGCTAAAAAGCAAGACCAAAACCAAGACTTTGTAGACTCAAGTAGGTACTGTAATTACAAATACACAAACACATACATGTGCACCTATTGTGCCTTGTAAACCAAACATGCTGACTTATGCAGTAGTGGTTGTTTTGCCAAACAAGTTTAGCATATACAATGTTCAGTTTTGTTTTAACTCTGTAAAATAAGCAGAAACAAGACAAAATTAATATATTTGACTGCTGTTATTTAATACTAAATGAAAATTAGGTTGACCTAACAATGGTTAATTCACATGACTATATTTTAATACATAAGATAGTTTTCAATTTTTTTTTTTTTTTTTAGGCAGTTTGACTTGTTTGCTTTTTTAGGCATGAGATGCACATTTATGTATACAGCCTCACCTCACTTGACAGCGGAGTTCCGTTCCTAAGACCACATTGGTAAATGAATTCTTCGCTAAGTGAGGAGCATACTGTAATGGTAGTGGGTTTGTGTCACCTATCTTTGATATTGTTTTAATGTCACCTTTGCACCATTTATAGCATTTTCGGCATATTTTTAAATGTTTATACAGTAGTGTACTATATATTGTAATAAACAGAATAGAGGAAATCAGCTCTGATATACATTATTTAGGTATGCATGCTGGTCAGAGCCCGTTGTAAGTCCAAGTCGTCAGTAAATGAGTATGTCGCTAAGTGAGGAGAGGCCGTATATAGTACATACATATAGTATGCTTTAGTGAAAATTTTAGAGTAGAGGACAATTTTGTGTAGAAATACACCATGCAATATTAAGATGATCTGCTCAGTCTTATTTGCCTTTAGATCAGCATGGCAAAGTGCGCATCTGGGACACCATTAACCCTGAACACATTCTCAAAGCGGAATACCAACCCTTGGGAGGCCCAATTCGGGACGTCTGCTGGTCTCATGACTCGCAGCGAATATGTGTTGTTGGCGAAGGTCGAGGAAAGTGAGTGGATATGATCTTAGTACTTTAGTCTTGTCATACTGGATCGTGTCCTGAATATGTTTAAATTCAGTATTGAATAATATTAACATTTTTATAATTATTAACTGTCTTGTATATACTACAACACAGCTTTGAGGCTTGGCACATTTTACAGTTCTGATGAATGAGAATCACAATACTGTTGCAGGAACAGTTCACAAAGAACATACACAGAGGACAGGAAACTTAAGTGATGTTTTAGTCCATCCTGGAACATTATCAAGTTATGACTTGACGGTGATCCGTGACGAACTGCAATGTTGTTTAGAGTTTCCTCTCCTAAATATGTGTTATTTATGAATTTTTCAATGTTCACAATGCTGTTTGGATGAACACCCTTCCCATTTAAGTTTTCCCCTTGGGTTAATTGTCTAGGGAAAGTATGGATTTGTCAATTAAAAACAGAGTAGGGGAGTTAGTAGATGGGGAGATGGAGGTATTAGGTAGATGGCGAGAATATTTTGAGGAACTTTTAAATGTTAAAGAAGAAACAGAGGCAGTAATTTCATGCACTGGTCAGGGAGGTATACCATCTTTTAGGAGTGAAGAAGAGCAGAATGTAAGTGTGGGGGAGGTACGTGAGGCATTACGTAAAATGAAAGGGGGTAAAGCAGCTGGAACTGATGGGATCATGACAGAAATGTTAAAAGCAGGGGGGGATATAGTGTTGGAGTGGTTGGTACTTTTGTTTAATAAATGTATGAAAGAGGGGAAGGTACCTAGGGATTGGCAGAGAGCATGTATAGTCCCTTTATATAAAGGGAAAGGGGACAAAAGAGACTGTAAAAATTATAGAGGAATAAGTTTACTGAGTATACCAGGAAAAGTGTACAGTAGGGTTATAATTGAAAGAATTAGAGGTATGACAGAATGTAGGATTGTGGATGAGCAAGGAGGTTTCAGAGTGGGTAGGGGATATGTAGATCAAGTGTTTACATTGAAGCATATATGTGAACAGTATTTAGATAAAGGTAGGGAAGTTTTTATTGAATTTATGGATTTAGAAAAGGCATGTGATAGAGTGGATAGAGGAGCAATGTGGCAGATGTTGCAAGTATATGGAATAGGTGGTAAGTTATTAAATGCTGTAAAGAGTTTTTATGAGGATAGTGAGACTCAGGTTAGGGTGTGTAGAAGAGAGGGAGACTACTTCCCGGTAAAAGTAGGTCTTAGACAGGGATGTGTAATGTCACCATGGTTGTTTAATGTATTTATAGATGGGGTTGTAAAGGAAGTAAATGCTAGGGTGTTCGGGAGAGGGGTGGGATTAAATTTTGGGGAATCAAATTCAAAATGGGAATTGACACAGTTACTTTTTGCTGATGATACTGTGCTTATGGGAGATTCTAAAGAAAAATTGCAAAGGTTAGTGGATGAGTTTGGGAATGTGTGTAAAGGTAGAAAGTTGAAAGTGAACATAGAAAAGAGTAAGGTGATGAGGGTGTCAAATGATTTAGATAAAGAAAAATTGGATATCAAATTGGGGAGGAGGAGTATGGAAGAAGTGAATGTTTTCAGATACTTGGGAGTTGACGTGTCGGCGGATGGATTTATGAAGGATGAGGTTAATCATAGAATTGATGAGGGAAAAAAGGTGAGTGGTGCGTTGAGGTATATGTGGAGTCAAAAAACGTTATCTATGGAGGCAAAGAAGGGAATGTATGAAAGTATAGTAGTACCAACACTCTTATATGGGTGTGAAGCTTGGGTGGTAAATGCAGCAGCGAGGAGACGGTTGGAGGCAGTGGAGATGTCCTGTTTAAGGGCAATGTGTGGTGTAAATATTATGCAGAAAATTCGGAGTGTGGAAATTAGGAAAAGGTGTGGAGTTAATAAAAGTATTAGTCAGAGGGCAGAAGAGGGGTTGTTGAGGTGGTTTGGTCATTTAGAGAGAATGGATCAAAGTAGAATGACATGGAAAGCATATAAATCTATAGGGGAAGGAAGGCGGGGTAGGGGTCGTCCTCGAAAGGGTTGGAGAGAGGGGGTAAAGGAGGTTTTGTGGGCAAAGGGCTTGGACTTCCAGCAAGCGTGCGTAAGCGTGTTAGATAGGAGTGAATGGAGACGAATGGTACTTGGGACCTGACGATCTGTTGGAGTGTGAGCAGGGTAATATTTAGTGAAGGGATTCAGGGAAACCGGTTATTTTCATATAGTCGGACTTGAGTCCTGGAAATGGGAAGTACAATGCCTGCACTTTAAAGGAGGGGTTTGGGATATTGGCAGTTTGGAGGGATATGTTGTGTATCTTTATATGTGTATGCTCCTAGACTGTTGTATTCTGAGCACCTCTGCAAAAACAGTGATAATGTGCGAGTGTGGTGAAAGTTGAATGATGATGAAAGTATTTTCTTTTTGGGGATTTTCTTTCTTTTTTGGGTCACCCTGCCTCGGTGGGAGACGGCCGACTTGTTGAAAAAAAAAAAAATTTTTAATGTATTTGTATGTGCACTCTGAGGCAGACTAGAACTATTCTTTTGTACGTCTTTCTCAGTGCAAGGAAGTGGTGACTTATTCATATATGCAAAAGCTCAACCCTTCACTCATGTAAAATCTCAACCTTACTTTAATACTTGCATATGGTGTCATTATCTAAGGAATATGAATAGTGACTACCCCTCAAGGATGGGGAGTTACAAGGGATAAAAAGCATGGAAGATATAGATAACATGTTAATACCATAAGTGTCTTAAAACATTTCTGCTGTTTCTGATACATGTGATGTAACAGTTATAATAATGTCATACTCATTATCATTATGGATTTCTTTTATTCTGTTACTGAGGCTTTGTCTGTTTTTTAAATACAGTAATTTTAGGTTGTACATGAGGCAATCTGCTTGAACTGTGAATCCAAATTGAATTTAAACTTTTGTTTTCTCCATCTTTATTTTAAACATTAACACTTGGTTACAGCTAGCATAAATTTGAATAACTTCCTACTATAATGTATTGTGCAAAGTATCATCCATTATAATTCATCTTATTTTCCTTACTAATTTGTAATTTACTCTATACCACATTTCAGCCCGTATAATTATATTTCCTTAACAGGTTGACAATACAACACACAACCAGATAGGGCTTTTTCATAGTGTCATGAGAAATTTGTTTTCCCAGGAAGTTTGGTGTTTCATTCACTTGAAGCAGGCTGGCTTCCCTCCATCACTTCTGATGTATGAGACTTATAAATTTTGAGGTGGTATCTGATACTTCTAAGTGACTTGTGTGTTAAATGGAATCCTGTAATTGTCCATTTCCTTATCATTTTGGCTGTTGAAAAAACCTGTTCTACACTTAGTCTTGATTCATTTGTAATTTTCTTGCGGACAATCAGTCTACAATGGCCGTGTCTTTTACATCTTTGAGAAAGCTTGCACCACTATATGGTAAAAATCACATTTTATTTAAAAATCTATTCTTTTGGCCTCTGATGCTTTCCCTTTTATCTAGGAGCCTTTTAAAAGACAGGGAAGATTTTTGTATTTTGGTAAGTAGCAATTTTTTAACTGCATTCACAAATAGAAGTCCCATAAGTGTGAGTCCTTGCACAACCTTTTTCCCAATTACCATAGACTACAATTCTTTCTCATAGAATTATGTAAATAATCTTCCCATTGCTTATGCTTTAACCCTTTCAACGTCAGTACCGTAGTTCTACGCCATGAGCTCGGCTCACTCAGATAAGCTGTGAGAGGTAAATTTGGGCCTAAAAATGAGAGAAGGGGTCTATGTGGTAAGTGTGCACCATGTAAAAAAAAGAATCCTACAGCATGTGACCATGTTTTTGGTTTAAAACTGTGGCTTTGCTATGTATTTTCAAATGGTTTTTATGGTTGTATTCTCAGTTTTCTGGTTTCATTTGATAGAATGGAAGATATATATATAGTAGGTTGGTAGACAGCAACCACCCAGGGAAGTACTACCGTCCTGCCAGATGACTGTGAAACAAAAACCTGTAACTGTTTTGCATGATGGTAGGATTGCTGGTTTCTTTTTCTGTCTCATAAACACGCTAAGATAACAGGGATATCTTGCTACTCCTACTTACACTTTGGTCACACTTCACAGACACGCACATGCATATATATATATACATACATCTAGGTTTTTCTCCTTTTTCTAAATAGCTCTTGTTCTTTTTTATTTCTTCTATTGTCCATGGGGAAGTGGAAAAGAATCTTTCCTCCGTAAGCCATGCGTGTCGTATGAGGCGACTAAAATGCCGGGAGCAATGGGCTAGTAACCCCTTCTCCTGTATACAATTACTAAAAAAGAGAAGAAGAAAAACTTTATAAAACTGGGTTGCTTAAATGTGCGTGGATGTAGTGCGGATGACAAGAAACAGATGATTGCTGATGTTATGAATGAAAAGAAGTTGGATGTCCTGGCCCTAAGCGAAACAAAGCTGAAGGGGGTAGGAGAGTTTCAGTGGGGGGAAATAAATGGGATTAAATCTGGAGTATCTGAGAGAGTTAGAGCAAAGGAAGGGGTAGCAGTAATGTTAAATGATCAGTTATGGAAGGAGAAAAGAGAATATGAATGTGTAAATTCAAGAATTATGTGGATTAAAGTAAAGGTTGGATGCGAGAAGTGGGTCATAATAAGCGTGTATGCACCTGGAGAAGAGAGGAATGCAGAGGAGAGAGAGAGATTTTGGGAGATGTTAAGTGAATGTATAGGAGCCTTTGAACCAAGTGAGAGAGTAATTGTGGTAGGGGACTTGAATGCTAAAGTAGGAGAAACTTTTAGAGAGGGTGTGGTAGGTAAGTTTGGGGTGCCAGGTGTAAATGATAATGGGAGCCCTTTGATTGAACTTTGTATAGAAAGGGGTTTAGTTATAGGTAATACATATTTTAAGAAAAAGAGGATAAATAAGTATACACGATATGATGTAGGGCGAAATGACAGTAGTTTGTTGGATTATGTATTGGTAGATAAAAGACTGTTGAGTAGACTTCAGGATGTACATGTTTATAGAGGGGCCACAGATATATCAGATCACTTTCTAGTTGTAGCTACACTGAGAGTAAAAGGTAGATGGGATACAAGGAGAATAGAAGCATCAGGGAAGAGAGAGGTGAAGGTTTATAAACTAAAAGAGGAGGCAGTTAGGGTAAGATATAAACAGCTATTGGAGGATAGATGGGCTAATGAGAGCATAGGCAATGGGGTCGAAGAGGTATGGGGTAGGTTTAAAAATGTAGTGTTAGAGTGTTCAGCAGAAGTTTGTGGTTACAGGAAAGTGGGTGCAGGAGGGAAGAGGAGCGATTGGTGGAATGATGATGTAAAGAGAGTAGTAAGAACATAAGAACATAAGAAAAGGAGGAACACTGCAGGAGGCCTGCTGGCCCATACTAGGCAGGTCCTTTACAATTCATCCCACTAACAAAACATTTGCCCAACCCAATTTTCAATGCCACCCAAGAAATAAGCTCTGATGTGAAAGTCCCACTCAAATCCAACCCCTCCCACTCATGTACTTATCCAACCTAGATTTGAAACTACCCAAAGTCCCAGCCTCAATAACCCAACTAGGTAGACTGTTCCACTCATCAACTACCCTATTTCCAAACCAATACTTTCCTATGTCCTTTCTAAATCTAAACTTACCTAATTTAAATCCATTACTGCGCGTTCTCTCTTGGAGAGACATCCTCAAGACCTTATTAATATCCCCTTTATTTATACCTATCTTCCACTTATACACTTCGATCAGGTCTCCCCTCATTCTTCGTCTAACAAGTGAATGTAACTTAAGAGTCTTCAATCTTTCTTCATAAGGAAGATTTCTGATGCTATGTATTAATTTAGTCATCCTACGCTGAATGTTTTCTAACGAATTTATGTCCATTTTGTAATACGGAGACCAGAACTGAGCTGCATAATCTAGGTGAGGCCTTACTAATGATGTATAAAGCTGCAGTATGACCTCTGGACTTCTGTTGCTTACACTTCTTGATATAAATCCCAGTAATCTATTTGCCTTATTACGTACGCTTAGGCATTGCTGTCTTGGTTTAAGGTTGCTGCTCACCATAACCCCCAAGTCCTTCTCGCAATCTGTATGGCTAAGTTCTACATCATTTAATTTATAAGTACTAGTGTTATGGGCACTCCCAAGCCTCAGAACCTTGCATTTATCTACATTGAACTGCATCTGCCACTTTTCTGACCAAGAATAGAGTTTGTTTAAATCCTCCTGAAGTTCCCTAACATCTACGTTTGAATCAATTATCCTACCTATCTTTGTGTCATCGGCGAATTTGCTCATATCACTAGTAATTCCCTCATCAAGATCATTGATATATATTATAAACAACAACGGGCCCAAGACTGATCCCTGTGGAACGCCACTTGTTACAGATCCCCACTCGGATTTAACCCCATTTATGGACACTCTCTGCTTCCTGTCAGTGAGCCATGACTCGATCCACGAGAGCACTTTTCCCCCAATGCCATGAGCTGCCACTTTCTTTAACAGTCTATGGTGCGGAACTCTATCAAAAGCCTTACTAAAATCTAAGTAAATAATATCAAATTCTTTATTGTGGTCAACAGCCTCAAAAGCTTTACTGAAGAAAGTTAATAAATTAGTTAGACAAGACCGGCCTCTTGTGAATCCATGCTGAGTATCATTAATCAAGCTATGCTTATCGAGATGGCTTCTTATAATCTCAGCTATAATTGACTCTAGTAATTTGCCTACAATTGAGGTCAGGCTTATTGGGCGGTAATTTGACGGTAACGACTTGTCCCCTGTTTTAAAAATAGGAGTTACATTAGCCATCTTCCACATATCAGACACTACACCTGTTTGAAGAGATAAATTAAAAATATTAGTTAATGGTTCACAGAGTTCCATTTTGCATTCCTTAAGAACCCTTGAAAAAAACCTCATCAGGACCTGGCGACTTATTTTGCTTCAGTCTGTCTATCTGCCTCACAACCATCTCACTAGTGACTGTGATGTTACATAATTTATCTTCTTCTAGCCCACTGTAAAAATTAATTACTGGAATATTGTTAGTGTCTTCCTGTGTAAAAACTGAGAGAAAATAATTATTTAAAATCAAGCACATTTCATTCTCTTTGTCAGTAAGGTGCCCATAGTTATTTTTAAGGGGACCTATCTTATCTCTAACTTTTGTTCTATAGACCTGGAAAAACTTTTTGGGTTAGTTTTAGAATCCCTAGCAACTTTAATTTCATAGTCCCTTTTAGCTTTTCTTATCCCCTTTTTAATGTCCCTCTTAATGTCAATATACTGATTCATAAGATGACCCTCACCTCTTTTGATACGCCTATAAATTCCTTTCTTTTGCCCTAGTAGATATTTGAGCCTATTATTCATCCATTTTGGGTCATTTCTATTTGATCTAATTTCTTTATATGGGATAAACGCTCTTTGAGCAGCATGTATAGTGTTCAGAAAACTGTCATATTGATAGCTCTCTTCGTTACCCCAGTCAACAGATGATAAGTGTTCTCTAAGCCCATCGTAATCTGCTAAGCGAAAATCTGGGACTGTTACTGAGTTATCGCTACTAACGTACTTCCATTCAATGCTAAATGTAATTGATTTGTGGTCGCTAGCACCCAGTTCCTCAGAAATTTCTAAATTATTAACAAGGGATTCATTGTTTGCCATAACTAAGTCAAGCAGGTTATTTCCCCTTGTAGGTTCTGTCACAAACTGCTTCAAAAAACAATCCTGAAATACTTCTAAGAAGTCGTATGATTCTAAATTCCCAGTCAAGAAATTCCAATCAACATGACTAAAGTTAAAGTCTCCTAGAATTACTACATTATCGTGCCTTGTGGCCTTAACAATTTCCTCCCATAGTAGTTTCCCTTGGTCCCTATCTAAGTTTGGGGGACGGTATATCACTCCTAAAATCAGTTTTTCATGCCCCTCTGAAAATTCTATCCAAACAGACTCTGTATGTGTTACTTCAGACTTAATACCCGTTTTTATGCAACAGTTCAAGCGATCTCGGACATACAATGCCACCCCACCCCCCCTCCCAATACTTCTATCTTCTTGGAACAATTTAAAACCCTGAATATGACATTCCGCAGGCATGTCCCGACTTTTTGAATTAAACCACGTCTCAGTTAAGGCAAATACATCAATGTTACCTACACTAGCAACTAATCTCAACTCGTCCATCTTATTCCTAGCACTACGGCAATTAGCATAATAAACATTGAAAGACTCTCCTTTCTCTTTACCCTTCCTGCTCATTTCTATTTTTCTACTAAACCTATTACTGTCCTTATCACCCAAGGTCCCTGGCTTTTCAATATCTATCTCGTTCTTATTATTACTAGTTCCCCTAGAACTCGTAATATTACTACACTGGGACTTCACTGCTTTCCTGCCAAAACCCATACCACTAACTATTCCTAGTTTAAAGTCCTAACTGCTCCCTCCACTGCAGTTGCCAGTGCTCCCACCCCACACCTAGATAAGTGAACCCCATCCCTAGCAAACATGTCATTTCTGCCATAGAAGAGGTCCCAGTTGTCAATGAATGTTACTGCATTTTCCTTACAGTATTTGTCCAGCCAGCAATTGACACCAATTGCCCTGGACAACCATTCACTTCCAACTCCCCTCCTTGGCAAAATACCACATATGAGAGGGTTCCCACCCTTACTTCTAATTATTTCTATTGCTGACCTATACCTGCTAATCAGGTCCTCACTCCTACGTCTGCCAACATCGTTGCCTCCAGCACTGAGAAAAAGTTAGCATATGAGAAGTTTTTACAAAGTAGAAGTGATGCAAGGAGGGAAGAGTATATGGAGAAAAAGAGAGAAGTTAAGAGAGTGGTGAAGCAATGTAAAAAGAGAGCAAATGAGAGAGTGGGTGAGATGTTATCAACAAATTTTGTTGAAAATAAGAAAAAGTTTTGGAGTGAGATTAACAAGTTAAGAAAGCCTAGAGAACAAATGGATTTGTCAGTTAAAAATAGGAGAGGAGAGTTATTAAATGGAGAGTTAGAGGTATTGGGAAGATGGAAGGAATATTTTGAGGAATTGTTAAATGTTGATGAAGATAGGGAAGCTGTGATTTCGTGTATAGGGCAAGGAGGAATAACATCTTGTAGGAGTGAGGAAGAGCCAGTTGTGAGTGTGGGGGAAGTTCGGGAGGCAGTAGGTAAAATGAAAGGGGGTAAGGCAGCCGGGATTGATGGGATAAAGATAGAAATGTTAAAAGCAGGTGGGGATATAGTTTTGGAGTGGTTGGTGCAATTATTTAATAAATGTATGGAAGAGGGTAAGGTACCTAGGGATTGGCAGAGAGCATGCATAGTTCCTTTGTATAAAGGCAAAGGGGATAAAAGAGAGTGCAAAAATTATAGGGGGATAAGTCTGTTGAGTGTACCTGGTAAAGTGTATGGTAGAGTTATAATTGAAAGAATTAAGAGTAAGACGGAGAATAGGATAGCAGATGAACAAGGAGGCTTTAGGAAAGGTAGGGGGTGTGTGGACCAGGTGTTTACAGTGAAACATATAAGTGAACAGTATTTAGATAAGGCTAAAGAGGTCTTTGTGGCATTTATGGATTTGGAAAAGGCGTATGACAGGGTGGATAGGGGGGCAATGTGGCAGATGTTGCAAGTGTATGGTGTAGGAGGTAGGTTACTGAAAGCAGTGAAGAGTTTTTACGAGGATAGTGAGGCTCAAGTTAGAGTATGTAGGAAAGAGGGAAATTTTTTCCCAGTAAAAGTAGGCCTTAGACAAGGATGTGTGATGTCACCGTGGTTGTTTAATATATTTATAGATGGGGTTGTAAGAGAAGTAAATGCGAGGGTCTTGGCAAGAGGCGTGGAGTTAAAAGATAAAGAATCACACACAAAGTGGGAGTTGTCACAGCTGCTCTTTGCTGATGACACTGTGCTCTTGGGAGATTCTGAAGAGAAGCTGCAGAGATTGGTGGATGAATTTGGTAGGGTGTGCAAAAGAAGAAAATTAAAGGTGAATACAGGAAAGAGTAAGGTTATGAGGATAACAAAAAGATTAGGTGATGAAAGATTGAATATCAGATTGGAGGGAGAGAGTATGGAGGAGGTGAACGTATTCAGATATTTGGGAGTGGACGTGTCAGCGGATGGGTCTATGAAAGATGAGGTGAATCATAGAATTGATGAGGGAAAAAGAGTGAGTGGTGCACTTAGGAGTCTGTGGAGACAAAGAACTTTGTCCTTGGAGGCAAAGAGGGGAATGTATGAGAGTATAGTTTTACCAACGCTCTTATATGGGTGTGAAGCGTGGGTGATGAATGTTGCAGCGAGGAGAAGGCTGGAGGCAGTGGAGATGTCATGTCTGAGGGCAATGTGTGGTGTGAATATAATGCAGAGAATTCGTAGTTTGGAAGTTAGGAGGAGGTGCGGGATTACCAAAACTGTTGTCCAGAGGGCTGAGGAAGGGTTGTTGAGGTGGTTCGGACATGTAGAGAGAATGGAGCGAAACAGAATGACTTCAAGAGTGTATCAGTCTGTAGTGGAAGGAAGGCGGGGTAGGGGTCGGCCTAGGAAGGGTTGGAGGGAGGGGGTAAAGGAGGTTTTGTGTGCGAGGGGCTTGGACTTCCAGCAGGCATGCGTGAGCGTGTTTGATAGGAGTGAATGGAGACAAATGGTTTTTAATACTTGACGTGCTGTTGGAGTGTGAGCAGGGTAACATTTATGAAGGGATTCAGGGAAACCGGCAGGCCGGACTTGAGTCCTGGAGATGGGAAGTACAGTGCCTGCACTCTGAAGGAGGGGTGTTAATGTTGCAGTTTAAAAACTGTAGTGTAAAGCACCCTTCTGGCAAGACAGTGATGGAGTGAATGATGGTGAAAGTTTTTCTTTTTCGGGCCACCCTGCCTTGGTGGGAATCGGCCGGTGTGATAATAATAAAAAAAAAATATATACATATATATATATATATACATATATATATATATACATATATACATATATATATATATATATATACATATATATATATATATATACATATATATATACATATATATATACATATATATATATATACATATATATACATATATATATATATATACATATATATATACATATATATATATATACGTATATATATACATATATATATATATTTATAGGTAGTAGGTTGGTAGACAGCAACCACCCAGGGAGGTACTACCGTCCTGCCAAGTGAGTGTAAAACGAAGCCTGTGATTGTTTTACATGATGGTAGGATTGCTGATGTCTTTTGTCTGTCTCATAAATATGCAAGATTACAGGCATGTCTTGCTACTTCTACTTACACTTAGGTCACACTACACATACATGTACACATTTATTTATACACACTCATCTGAGTTTTCTTTGATTTTATCTTAATAGTTCTTGGTCTTATTAATTTTCCTTTTATATCCATGGGGAAGTGGAATAAGAATCTTTCCTCCGTAAGCCATGCGTGTTGTAAAAGTCAACTAAAATGCCGGGAACAATGGGCTAGTAACCCCTTTTCCTGTAAAGATTACTAAAAAGACTAAAAAGAATAAGAAGAAGAAAATTGTCAAAGTGGGAAGTCTGAATGTGCGTGGATGTTGTGCAGATGATAAGAAAGAGATGATTGTGGATGTTATGAATGAGAAGAAGCTGGATGTCCTGGCTTTAAGTGAAACAAAGCTGAAGGGGGTGGGAGAGTTTCAGTGGAGAGGAATAAATGGGATTAGGTCAGGGGTTTCAAATAGAGTTAGAGCTAAAGAAGGAGTAGCAATAATGTTGAAGGATAAGCTATGGCAGGAAAAGAGGGACTATAAATGTATTAATTCAAGGATTATGTGGAGTAAAATAAAGATTGGATGTGAAAAGTGGGTTATAATAAGCGTGTATGCACCTGGAGAAGAGAGAAGTGTAGAGGAGAGAGAGAGATTTTGGGAAATGTTGAGTGAATGCGTGGGGAGTTTTGAATCAAGTGTGAGAGTAATGGTGGTTGGGGATTTTAATGCTAAAGTGGGTAAAAATGTTATGGAGGGAGTAGTAGGTAAATTTGGGGTGCCAGGGGTAAATGTAAATGGGGAGCCTTTAATTGAGCTATGTGTAGAAAGAAATTTGGTAATAAGTAATACATATTTTATGAAAAAGAGGATAAATAAATATACAAGGTATGATGTAGCACGTAATGAAAGTAGTTTATTAGATTATGTATTGGTGGATAAAAGGTTGATGGGTAGGCTCCAGGATGTACATGTTTATAGAGGGGCAACTGATATATCGGATCATTATTTAGTTGTAGCTACAGTTAGAGTAAGAGGTAGATGGGAAAAGAGGAAGGTGGCAACAACAAGTAAGAGGGAAGTGAAAGTGTATAAACTAAGGGAGGAGGAAGTTCGGGTGAGATATAAGCGACTATTGGCAGAAAGGTGGGCTAGTGCAAAGATGAGTAGTGGGGGGGTTGAAGAGGGTTGGAATAGTTTTAAAAATGCAGTATTAGAATGTGGGGCAGAAGTTTGTGGTTATAGGAGGGTGGGGGCAGGAGGAAAGAGGAGTGATTGGTGGAATGATGAAGTAAAGGGTGTGATAAAAGAGAAAAAGGTAGCTTATGAGAGGTTTTTACAAAGCAGAAGTGTTATAAGAAGAGCAGAGTATATGGAGAGTAAAAGAAAGGTAAAGAGAGTGGTGAGAGAGTGCAAAAGGAGAGCAGATGATAGAGTGGGAGAGGCACTGTCAAGAAATTTTAATGAAAATAAGAAAAAATTTTGGAGTGAGTTAAACAAGTTAAGAAAGCCTAGGGAAAATATGGATTTGTCAGTTAAAAACAGAGTAGGGGAGTTAGTAGATGGGGAGATGGAGGTATTGGGTAGATGGCGAGAATATTTTGAGGAATTTTTAAATGTTAAGGAAGAAACAGAGGCAGTAATTTCATGCACTGGTCAGGGAGGTATACCATCTTTTAGGAGTGAAGAAGAGCAGAATGTAAGTGTGGGGGAGGTACGTGAGGCATTACGTAAAATGAAAGGGGGTAAAGCAGCTGGAACTGATGGGATCATGACAGAAATGTTAAAAGCAGGGGGGGATATAGTGTTGGAGTGGTTGGTACTTTTGTTTAATAAATGTATGAAAGAGGGGAAGGTACCTAGGGATTGGCAGAGAGCATGTATAGTCCCTTTATATAAAGGGAAAGGGGACAAAAGAGACTGTAAAAATTATAGAGGAATAAGCTTACTGAGTATACCAGGAAAAGTGTACGGTAGGGTTATAATTGAAAGAATTAGAGGTAAGACAGAATGTAGGATTGCGGATGAGCAAGGAGGTTTTAGAGTGGGTAGGGGATGTGTAGATCAGGTGTTTACATTGAAGCATATATGTGAACAGTATTTAGATAAAGATAGGGAAGTTTTTATTGCATTTATGGATTTAGAAAAGGCATATGATAGAGTGGATAGAGGAGCAATGTGGCAGATGTTGCAAGTATATGGAATAGGTGGTAAGTTATTAAATGCTGTAAAGAGTTTTTATGAGGATAGTGAGGCTCAGGTTAGGGTGTGTAGAAGAGAGGGAGACTACTTCCCGGTAAAAGTAGGTCTTAGACAGGGATGTGTAATGTCACCATGGTTGTTTAATATATTTATAGATGGGGTTGTAAAGGAAGTAAATGCTAGGGTGTTTGGGAGAGGGGTGGGATTAAATTATGGGGAATCAAATTCAAAATGGGAATTGACACAGTTACTTTTTGCTGATGATACTGTGCTTATGGGAGATTCTAAAGAAAAATTGCAAAGGTTAGTGGATGAGTTTGGGAATGTGTGTAAAGGTAGAAAGTTGAAAGTGAACATAGAAAAGAGTAAGGTGATGAGGGTGTCAAATGATTTAGATAAAGAAAAATTGGATATCAAATTGGGGAGGAGGAGTATGGAAGAAGTGAATGTTTTCAGATACTTGGGAGTTGACGTGTCGGCGGATGGATTTATGAAGGATGAGGTTAATCATAGAATTGATGAGGGAAAAAAGGTGAGTGGTGCGTTGAGGTATATGTGGAGTCAAAAAACGTTATCTATGGAGGCAAAGAAGGGAATGTATGAAAGTATAGTAGTACCAACACTCTTATATGGGTGTGAAGCTTGGGTGGTAAATGCAGCAGCGAGGAGACGGTTGGAGGCAGCGGAGATGTCCTGTTTAAGGGCAATGTGTGGTGTAAATATTATGCAGAAAATTCGGAGTGTGGAAATTAGGAGAAGGTGTGGAGTTAATAAAAGTATTAGTCAGAGGGCAGAAGAGGGGTTGTTGAGGTGGTTTGGTCATTTAGAGAGAATGGATCACAGTAGAATGACATGGAAAGCATATAAATCTATAGGGGAAGGAAGGCGGGGTAGGGGTCGTCCTCGAAAGGGTTGGAGAGAGGGGGTAAAGGAGGTTTTGTGGGTAAGGGGCTTGGACTTCCAGCAAGCGTGCGTGAGCGTGTTAGATAGGAGTGAATGGAGACGAATGGTACTTGGGACCTGACGATCTGTTGGAGTGTGAGCAGGGTAATATTTAGTGAAGGGATTCAGGGAAACCGGTTATTTTCATATAGTCGGACTTGAGTCCTGGAAATGGGAAGTACAATGCCTGCACTTTAAAGGAGGGGTTTGGGATATTGGCAGTTTGGAGGGATATGTTGTGTATCTTTATATGTTTATGCTTCTAGACTGTTGTATTCTGAGCACCTCTGCAAAAACAGTGATAATGTGCGAGTGTGGTGAAAGTGTTGAATGATGATGAAAGTATTTTCTTTTTGGGGATTTTCTTTCTTTTTTGGGTCACCCTGCCTCGGTGGGAGACGGCCGACTTGTTGAAAAAAAAAAAAAAAAAAAAAAAAAAATATATATATATATATATATATATTTATTTATTTATTTATTTTATTTTTTATTTGGACGTGGTACATAGGTGTACAAAGAAATATAGTGATTGGGTGTACATACCAAAAGCCCCTTGTATGCAGAGCATTATGGGCAGGCTTAAAATTAACTTAAGATTAACTAAGCAATGATATATTCAGTGGTAAAAATTACAGTAAACAAATTACAACATGAAGTACAAATGAGTATTTCAAATAAGCATTAAAGTTGTACAAATTTGTAGCATAACAATGTACAGTGGACCCCCGGTTAACGATATTTTTTAATTCCAGAAGTATGTTCAGGTGCCAGTACTGACCGAATTTGTTCCCATTTCAGACCCCCAAACATACACGTACAAACACACTTACATAAATACACTTACATAATTGGTCACATTGGAAGGTGATCGTTAAGCGGGGGTCCACTGTATAATATAATCGAATCAGATCGAGTAAAATCAATGTTTTGTAGTGCAGAAACAGGTCATATGGTCATTAGATGAGTTACTGTGCATTCAAGAGAATGGGATATTCTATTGGGTAATGTAATTAAAAAAAAAACATAGTTTGATAGGGTCACAGGTTATACATTTATGAGATTCAGTATTTATTTAGTTGTGGTTGAGTAAGTGGTTTTTAAGAAGTCTTGAATTGATAAACAGACAGTATTTCTATTATATTCACAGGTAATGAATTCCAGATTTTTGGGCCTTTTATGTGAATTGAGTTTTTACAGTGTGAGATGGACACGGGGAACATCAAAGAGTGATCTGTGCCTTGTGTTATGGTCATGTGTTCTGTCGAGGTTGGTAAGGAGAAGTTTGAGGGAAGGGTTTATATCCGAGTTCAGTGTTCTATGTATGTAGTAGGCACAATAATAAGTATGAATTCTTTGTACTGAGTAAGTTTAGAGTTTTGAATATTGGTGGAGTATGCTGCCTGGAATGGGAATTTGTTATCATTCTGACTGCAGCTTTTTGTTGGGTAATTAATGGTCTGAGGTGATTTATTGTTGTTGAGCCCCATGCACAAATTCCATAGGTGAGATGGGGGTAAATGAGTGAGTGATGTAGGGTCAGGAGGGCTGACTGTGGAACATAGTACTGTATCTTCGATAGTATGCCTACAGTCTTGGAGATTTCCTTGGAAATTTGTTGTACATGTGTTTGAAATTTGAGTCTATTGTCAAGGTGGATTCCAAAGAATTTACCCTCTGTGAGCTTTGTGATAGGTGATCTGTTTATCATTATGTTAAGAGGAACATCTGTAGTTCTGTTCCCAAACTGAATGTAGTAGGTTTTGTCAATATTGAGAGTAAGTTTGTTAATCATCATCCAGGTAGATATTTTCTGTAATTCGGTATTTGCAGTATTGGCTAGTATGACTGGGCATTAGTGAGAGAAGACGTATGTAGTGTCATCTGCAATTAGTGTGGGTTTGAGTAGTTGCGTTGCATTTGGTAGGTCGTTTATGTAAATGAGAAAGAGAAGAGGGCCAAGGACACTTCCCTGTGGGACACCAACTGTAATTGGCTGTGTGGAAGAGTTTGCTCCATTTGTGTACACACATTGGCTTCTGTTGGTAAGATATGACTTTAGGTAGTTGAGGGAGTGCCCTCTTGTACCATAGTGTGATAATTTTATGTGCAGCAAATCATGGTCAATTGTATCAAAAACTTTATGTAAATCAATGAAGACCCCCAATGGGACTTCTTTTTTCTCGAGTGCAGTGTATATTTATGTTAGCACGTGTATAATAGCATCATTCGTATTTTTATTAGGCCTGAACCCAAACTGACAGGGGTTGAGTATGTTGTGGGAGATGAGGTAGGAATAGATTCACTTATGAATTAGTTTTTCAAAGATTTTAGAGAGAGGGTGTAAGTTGGATATTGGCTTATAGTTATTCAAGTCTGCTTGATCTCCTTTATGAATCGGGGTGACCCTTGCTATTTTGAGAACTGTAAGGAAGGTAGAGGATTCGATGAATTTGTTAAAGAGTGTTGCAATGATTGGTGACAGCATTTGTGAAGCTTTTTGTATATAAAGGGTGGTAAGGTATTTAAATCTCCTGTCTTGTTCTTTAGTGTGTTGATAATAAGTGAGACTTCTGTTGTGTTGGTCAGAGCTAGGAATAGTGTGTTGGGTGGGGTATTTGAGCTTGGGATTTTACCTGCAAGGTTTTTTCCTATGGTGGAGAAGAAAACATTGAGTCTGCTGTTTCAGTAGGTGGGAGTAGGGGTTCATCTGGTTTTGTTAGTGTGATTGTTCTGTTTCCTGATATCTTTTTTGTTCCTAGAAGTTCAGATAGGGTTTTCCAGGTCTTCTTTATATCACAGAAATAGAGATGATTGTGATTGGTTTCTGGAGTGAAAATAGCTTGAAATTGAGCTCAAATTAGCGGAATTGTTCGATTTTTGCCAATGTTCAAGAGTAAAATCATGTCACGCATCCAATACACGTTAACTGGCTGGTCTAATATACAGTCACAGATGTACTGACACTACAGTTATTACCATTATGCAGCAATCTGAATAACAGTAAAATTCTACTTTCTGTGTAAATAAAAATTCAAAATGAAAAGCAAGTGTGATATAAGAGGGTCCTGGAGGCATGGCTGATGAACAGAGAAAATGTCATTTTAGTGCCAGTAATGTGTACATTATTTATTCTGGACCCTATTTTGAAATTGGCCTTTCTTGAATTTTGTGTGAAATTGGCCAAATTAGTAAATTATGATCACTTTATTGGGCAGTTGAAATAAGTAAATGGGCAGTTTCTTATACTCGGTCAATAGAATAAAAGGAGCTCCAGCGAAATAGCTACGAGTTTGGTCGACTGGAACAATGGATGTGATGAATGGTTTTGAAAACCGACAAGTTGAAGATTGAGACAATTATGCAACATGTGGGAATCTTTATTTAGGAAACGTTTTACCACACAGTGGCTTCATCAGTCCAATACAAAGTAGAAAGGTGTAAGGAGAGGAGGAGTTTGAGGTAATCAGTCACTGATTACCTCAAACTCCTCCTCTCCTTACACCCTTCTGATTTGTATTGGACTGATGAAGCCACTGTGTGGCAAAACGTTTCCTAAATAAAGATTCCCATATGTTGCATAATTGTCTCAATCTTCAACTTGTCAGTTTTCAAAACCATTCATCACAACTGTCAGACACTGCATCATCATGGGATCTTGTTGCAAAAAGTTCTTCAAACTTGTCCAACCTTTGGATGAAGACCTACTTCGACTAGTGGATGGTACCACTATGACCCCCGCCTTCTCCTGCCTTGCCTCATTTGACAACAGTATATAAGCCATGTCTACGGCCCTGTGCTGTACATTCTACAAGATTGATGGACTGAACACGTTGACTCCAGACTGAGGGACTGATTACGTCAAACTCCTCTCCTTATACCTTTCTGATTTGTATTGGACTGATGAAGCCACTGTGTGGCAAAACGTTTCCTAAGTAAAGATTCCCATATGTTGTATAAGTGTCTCAATCTGGAACAATGGAATTGGCCCAAAATAGGGCTAACTTCGCAAGAGCGTAATTCTGTAAGTTTTCTATCAAATTTTGTGCTTTTGGTTTCATTACCTTTGGAAAAAGATTCTCTGTCATTTCATAAGATTTTTTTTTTTTTTTTTTTGACTCTGGGAGCAAGTTTGTGAGCAGGGTTCTTGACCTTCAAAGGGTTAAATGTCAAAACTATTCTTTACCCAGGTTTTCTCAACCTTTTAATCTCACTCCAAAACTTTTTCATATTCTCACTAAAATCTGTTGACAGAACCTCACCCACTCTCATTTGCTCTCTTTTTACACTCCATATCCACTCTCTTACTCCCTCTTTTGCTCTCCATATACTTCTTCCTCCTTATATCACGTCTGCTAACTTTTTCTCCCTTTCCACTTGTTACCCTCATCATTCTACCAGTCATTTCTCTGCCCTCCCTCAGCCCACAGACTTCTGCTGCACACACGAACACTGCATTCTTAAATCTACCCCATACCTCTTCAACCTCCGCATTACCTATACTTTCATTTGCCTCTGTCTACCAATAGTAGCTTATATCTAACCCTAACTACCTCCTCCTTTAGTTTATAAACTTTCACTTCTCTCTTACTTGCTCATGCCATTCTCCTTATACTCCCTCTACGCTCTTACTCTCCCTGTGGCTACAATTAAATAATTATCTGATATCTACTGCCCCTCTAATATAATGTACACACTGTTTCCTATTGTTTAAGTTTTTCTTAATGCATGCTGCTTCCTTTTCTGTCACCATGCATGATTCTTCAGCTTGTCAAGTAGCCTTAGCTGTATTTTTTCAGTCCAGGGAAATGCAGTCCACTCTGTCATGTCGTATCACTTTTGCTTCTGTAGGCAAGTTAGTAATATGCATACATACAGTAGGAAGAATATAGTAGGTCCAAGTACCAATCCTTATGGTACTCCACTAGTTCACTAGTTAGTCTTCCATCTTGAGGCTTCATGTCACATTGATTTTATTCAAGGATTCCTTAAACCATGCTAGCACCTTCCTGTTACACCTGTGTACTGTTTGTCAAGTACCTCTTTTTTTTTTTGTCTAGCAATTAAAATTAAATTTAGTTTTAAATATAACTGGATGAATATGCACTAATTTTTCCTTCTTTGTTTTTGCTCCATATTAGTCTGTAATATGTCTTGTTAAGGTAATTTATAGTCATGACATTAATTTTTGCAGCCATGATGTAAATCTGTGAGGCATTTTTTCTCTTCATCATCATTATAGCTTGTATGGTATGCTTCTTATGGACACAGACCTGCCATTTACAGCTTACTGATCTCCTTGTTTGGAATGTGTATGGTATTATATTGGCCACTTTATTGTGTGGCAACTCAGTTGTCCTTAATTATTTGCCAAGTAACTTTTTATACAGCACTGTAACAACAGCTTTGCAGTTTAGGAATGTGCATGTCATCCATATTTGGACTGTTTGATTACTGTCATTCTTGGTATGTTTTGTTCATGTTTTTCCACTCCTGAAGCTATGCTGTCAGTCTCTGAAGAATTTTATTTAACCAGTGTTTTGTAGTCATTATCTGATACCCTGCATGGAATGCTGTTAGAAACATTAGTTAAAATAATCAAGGTGCTATTCTCAGGTGCTAAAGTGTAATAAGTTCACAATTTTGCCATTATATTCCAAAGCTCATTTATTTGATTACCACTTTATTGTTCACCACAACTTATATTAGTCCCTTTTATATTATAATTTTATACTATAATTCTAACTTTAAAGAATTACCTTTATAGTACTACCTACTATCATATTCCCAAGCTCCATTATTTGATCATCACTTTATTTGTATTAGTCCCTTTTATATTGTCTCCCTTATTTTAGCTTAAAAAAAAAAAAAAAAAAAAAACTACCTTAGCTCATTATTTTACATTTGTTAAATAATTCAGGTGCTATTTTTTAGCTTAAGACTATTTACTTTGTTTTATACTTAATTCTAACTATAGATTCACTACAAATCTTATGATTACAAGCATTGATCCTGATACCAACCTCTTATTTAATGACTTAAATGAATCAAACAGTTACTGTAATTACTACACTGCAGAACAATCAAAGGCACTTCTCAGTGCCAACAACAACATAACTATCTTTAACTACAATATCAGATCTTTAAGCAAGCATTACGATGACCTCATAGCATTACTAAATTCCTTACATGCCAATATGTCCATCATTACACTAACTGAAACCTGGCTAAAGCCTGATAGTACAGATGTCTATGCCATTCCTGGTTACACAGCCATACACAACTGTAGGCCAGACCAACAAGGGGGTGGCACAGCCATATACTACTCAGACCAACTAGAATGTATCACTAATACTTGCACAAGGGATGAACATGGGGAATATATAATAGCTAAATTCAAATCCAAATACCTACAAAAACCTCTCACATTGATAAACATCTACAGAGTTCCACAGTCAAGCATTAGCCAATTTAGTCAAAACCTAGGAAGTATGATAACTGATGCACGCATGAACAAAGATCACTTACTACTCTCAGGTGACTTCAATATAAATCTCCTGCAAGACCAGGACCCACACGTTACTGAATTCACAAACACAATGAGTAACAGTATGTTGCTACCAACAGTAACAAAACCTACAAGAGTTACAGAGACTAGTGTTTCCCTACTTGACCACATCTGGACCAACACCATATCCCCTTTAAAATCAGGCATAATTACAGATAATACCACAGACCACTACCCTACTTTCCCCATAACTCTTGGTAAACTACCCCAAGACACTACTAAAGTCACCTTCAGACTTCACAATGAGGCAGCCATTAATAACTTCACAACAGCAGTAGCAAACATTGACTGGCACACTGAGCTAGAAATCAATACAGATATTGACGAATGTATTAAAAATTTTCTAAAAAAGACCCAATACCTCTATAATAAGCACTGCCCTAAAAAAAACTAAACAGATGACAGCTGAGAGACTGAACAGTCCCTGGCTAACACCCAGCATTCTCAAATCCATAAATACAAAACACCAATATGAAAAACAGTACAGAATGGGTCACATAACCAGAGACCAAACAAAACGTTACTCGTCAATCCAAACCAGCCTGATAAGAAGGGCAAAAAAATTGTATTATGAGAACAGATTATCCAACTTACGAGGTGATATAAAAAAGACCTGGAAAACCCTATCAGAAATTCTGGGAACAAAAAAGATATCACGAAATAGCGAAATAAAATTAGCAAAATCAGATGAACCCCAACTCCCACCAACATAAACAGCAAACAGACTCAATGATTTCTTCTCCACTATAGGACAAAACCTTGCCAATAAAATCCCAAGCTCAGATACCCCACCAAATGACTACCTCACCGGCAACTACCCGAACACACTGTTCCTAGCTCCGACTAACCCATACGAAGTCTCCCTTATTATCAACGCACTAAAAAACAAGGCAGGAGATTTAAATACCTTACCACCCTTTATATACAAAAAAGTGTCACAAGTGCTATCACCAATCATTGCAACACTCTTTAACAAATGCATTGAATCCTCCACCTTCCCTACAGTACTCAAAATAGCAAGGGTCACCCCGATCCACAAAGGAGGAGACCAAACAGAGTTGAATAACTATAGGCCAATATCCAACTTACACCCTCTCTCAAAAATCTTCGAAAAATTAATTCATAAATGAAGCTACTCCTACCTTATCTCCCAAAACATACTCAACCCCTGCCAATTTGGATTCAGGCCTAATAAAAATACTAATGATGCTATTATACACATGCTCGAACATATATACACTGCAATAGAGAAAAAAGAAGTCCCA
Source organism: Cherax quadricarinatus (assembly GCF_038502225.1). Taxonomy (NCBI): domain Eukaryota; kingdom Metazoa; phylum Arthropoda; class Malacostraca; order Decapoda; family Parastacidae; genus Cherax; species Cherax quadricarinatus. The sequence continues at coordinate 17,505,735 of NC_091331.1, read as the reverse complement.
CTGGGGATCTTCATTGACTTACGTAAAGCTTTTGATACAGTTGACCATGACTTGCTCCACGTAAAATTGTCACACTATGGTATAAGAGGGCACTCCCTCAACTACCTCAAATCATACCTCAGCAACAGAAGCCAATATGTGTATGCAAATGGGGCAAACTCTTCTGCACAACCAATTACAGTTGGTGTCCCACAGGGAAGTGTCCTTGGCCCTCTTCTCTTTCTCCTATACATAAATGACCTACCAAATGCTTCGCAATTACTCAAACCCACATTATTTGCAGATGACACTACATACGTCTTCTCCCACCCGAGCCCAGTCACGCTAGCCAATACTGTAAATACCGAATTACAGAAAATATCTACCTGGATGAGGACTAACAAACTTACACTAAACATTGACAAAACCTACTTCATTCAGTTTGGTAACAGAGCTACAGATGTCCCTCTTAACATAACGATAAACGGATCACCTATCACAAAGCTAACAGAGGGAAAATTCTTAGGAATTCACCTTGATAATAGACTCAAATTTCATACACATATACAACAAATTTCTAAAAAAATTTCCAAGACTGTGGGCATACTATCGAAGATACGGTACTATGCTCCACAGTCAGCCCTCCTGGCCCTATATCACTCTCTTATTTACCCCTATCTCACCTATGGAATTTGTGCATGGGGCTCAACAACAATTAACCATCTCAGACCACTAATTACCCAACAAAAGGCTGCAGTTAGAATGATAACAAATTCTCACTACAGGCAGCACACTCCACCAATATTCAATACACTAAACCTACTCACCATACAAAACATCCATACTTATTACTGCACGTATTACATACATAGAACACTTAACTCTGATATTAACCCTCCCCTCAAACATCTCCTTGCCAACCTCAACAGAACACATGACCATAACACAAGGCACAGATCACTCTTTGATGTTCCTCGTGTCCATCTCACACTATGCAAAAACTCAATGCACATAAAAGGCCCTAAAATCTGGAATTCATTACCTGTAAATATAAAAGAAACACTACCTGTTTATAAATTCAAATCTCTTCTCAAAGATCACTTACTCACCCAAAACCAAATAAATACTGAATAACTGAACTCTATAAATTGTATATCTTAAATGTTTCTCACAATTATATCACATAAATGTTAAACCTAAAACCCAATCTAACTTTACTATTTTTTAAATACACTACTGTTACAAAAAACGTGATTCTAAAAGCTTAGAGATCTCCAGTGAATACTAGAAAAGACTGCCCTTCTAGCATCCAGCCTGTTACTGGGTTTTCGTAACAAGTAGTCAGTATCCTTGTCCAATTATCCATTGAAATTCAGTATGGTTCAATAGTGCTTTAGGATTACAACTGGTAGGCTACTAACTAGAGAAATTAAAATTTAATAAATTTATTAAGTCTATAAGTTGTCTAGAGGTATATTATCAAAGTAAATTAAATTACAGCAATCAAAATAAAATCAATCTCTCGAGTTCAATATTATTGTGCTGAAAGCACATATCACATTTATAATTCTTAAGTACCGTCAGGTACATTAACATTTAATAAGATATTACGAATATGTACAAGTAAGTGTGTAAGTGCTCTTAAGTAGTTAGCTATGTCTCAAGACTCAAATAAGACTTAAACAAGTGACTGACAAAGTCCTCAAATAAACTAACTTCTTGACCGACTGGCAACCCGAACAGTCTGCTTGAACAACAAAGAATGCTAAGCCCAATAGCAATGCAATATCAAGCGACTGCGACACAGAATCAGGAACTGGGAAATAATATAACGACACTAAGTAGGGACCATCAGCAGATCCTCCACAAAAGTTACAAAACTCCCATAATACTGAATCTATGTTCAGCATAGGAAAAACTGTGACTGTGACAATACACAGGAACCAGTACAAAATTAGGTCAGAAGCTATAGCTCGGGACCTGAGATGTTCAGAGTGTCAATGTGACACACAACCTCAGTACAACGTCGAAAATCACAAAGTCTATACAATGTTCTGAGAACAAAGTTCTACAGAACTAACAAGAATAATGAGACAGACAATCTGTCCAACCAGCAAGCGAGTCTCTAGCAGACTGAAAACTTCACGAGAGGTGAGGACACCCCCCCCTCGATCACGTGATAGCTACGTGGACAACTGCAGCTCAGAAGCCGGCAGTATAACGAGCGACAAGCGATAATTACAGTAGTTTGACAATCAAGACTAACTGAGCACATATTATGTACATCCTAACAACATAAGCTAAATAACAATATAACAGTCAAATAATAATATAAAGTCATACATTTACGATTTAGCTATTATCGCAAATATAAGCAATATAAAATTATATGAAAAGATAATATACATTATATATACATAATAATCATTGTAACCCATTCAGGGGTTGCAACACCCCCCCCAACACGACAGAGGGTCGCACTAGGAGTTGCATTAATGTCTTTCACATTATTTCTGATTACTCATATCAATATTATATAAAAATTATTTAGAGTCACTCTCGTCCCAAGCACCTCTACAATTTCACAGCGTCCGTCACTAGGATGTACTAGGGCAGTACACAGTATCGTATCTCTGCATATTCGTAGTTATGTACATCAGTGTAGAGACAGGATAGCGCTGACAAGGAGGGCACGTTGAGGCTCGATCATAGTAGAGGAGACTGCATTCCACTCTTAAGTAGTGGTTGTGGAATGTGAGGCAGTATGAACATCTGAGTATGAAACAGCTTAAGGTGTGTAGTGAGGGGGAGGGGGGCCTGCGGCAGGACAGTTGCGTCACGCAGTACCATCTCCCACACCACACTACTCACTCAACACTCAGCTTGTCTCCTCCTCACACAACATTACTGTGAATACATAAATATAATAATTAGACATGACATGAGTATATATAGTTAATATGGGCTGGAGGGATTAAGTTACTTTACTGGATTTGACATAGCAAGTAACAAAAGGTATTTGGGCATAAAATTACGTTAATTTAATGTAACTGATAATTATTAAGGACGAGACAGAGCGTCGGCAATTACATTACAATGACCACTTATGTGTTTTATACTAATAGAATAAGGTTGGATTCTGAGAGCCCACCTCATGATCCTAGCATTCTTACTTTTCATAGTGTTTATGTAGGTGAGTGGATTGTGGTCAGAAAAAACGTTAATTTTAAATGGGGAAGTGCCCAAATACACGTCAAAATGTTCCAATGACACCACAAGAGCTAGAGCCTCTTTTTCAATAGTGGCATAATTTTTCTGGTGTCGTTTAAGCTTAGATGAATAGTAACATATAGGATGGAGAATGTCAGTGGATGTTGACTGTTGGAGCAGCACAGCGCCCACTGCATAACCACTCGCATCTATATGTAAAAAGATGGGAAGATTGAAATTAGGACTCAACACTGGAGCAGAGGAAAGCAGATGCTTCAACCTTTTGAACGAGTCTGAACAATCTCTAGTCCAGGTGAACTGAACTTTGCTACTAGAGCTCATAGTGAGAGGTGTAGATGGAGGTGTGTGCGCTGGCTTGCCTGTCACTTGACACACGTGGCAACGTCGCACATGATCAGCTACTATTTCCTTCATCTTTGGCCAAGTAAAATGTTTTGCCAGTTTACCGAGTGTCTTCTTGACACCCAAATGTCCTCCTATGGGACTATTGTGAGTAAAATCAATGGCTTGTTCACGAAATGTAACTGGTAACACAACGAGATGCTTGACTGTGGTGGAAACACTATCAGCTGACAACTTGCATGTATTTTTTCTCCATCAGTACACCGTTACTATAATAGTAACAATTATCGAGATCCTTTGCTTCACTCTCAGTAACTGCTATATCTCTCAGTCTTTCCAGTGACTGATCAACAAACTGATCCTTGATTAAATCATCATGAGTTAGAAATTTAACGTCAGTTGTGTCCTGACTAGGTTGATGACACGGGGGAGTTAGTGTTAATGATCCTGGGCGCAGAGCGTCACTAAACAACATATTCAACCCCAAATCATTGTCATCCACTAACTCAACAGGAGACAAGGATGGTTGTTGAATCTTTGACATAGCTCTAGTAATTGCGCTGAGAGGAAATAAAATAGGTTTCTCTCTACAAGCTTCAATGGCATAATTATCATCAGTGTTATTATCAATCACAAGTGGTTCTTTACATATACCAGCATGAAGGATATCGTTCCCTATCAACAAGTCCACTGACCTGATGGGAAATACACCACTGGATATACCCACTGAAATATAACCAGTATAATAGCTTGTTTGAATATAAACTTTGTGCAGAGGCACTTTTATAACAGCCCCTCCATAGGCTTCTAACAATACATCTATCTTGCAACAGGTATCGTCAGTTATGGGCAGTACATCTTCTCTTAATAACGTGAGATAACTGCCAGTGTCTCTGAAAGCAACTATCTCAGTTAGATGTGATTCGTCAAATCCTATTCTACCTCTTGAAAAGTAAGGACTCATCGCTGAACGAATCTTTTCGTCAGATACACTTTCTGACGCTAGTCATCTATCCTGAGTAACATTATCTAAAACAGTAGGATCAGAGGCATTGCTAGGATTTTGGTGACTTTGTTGCTCGGAAGAGGATATGACTTGTGTGGGGGCGCCAGCCGCACGACTGTCTCTCGCATCTCTTTCTAACTTATAGCAATACTCTCTAGTATGTCCTTTTCTGTTACAATAGGTACATTTAACTTTCTTCTTTTCGATACCAGATTTCTGTCTAGCCACAGAGACAGATTCAGGATTATGAGTTTTCCTGGTAAAGGTACGAGAAGTTACAGTAGCAGGTACATCAGGCCGGCAATGAGCAGCTGATTTAGTTTGCCAAATTCTAGGACAATTTTTAGTTACCTTGTTTCTCTGTGTTTTAGTACGTACAAGTTTGTGAGAAATCTCGTAATTGTCTGCTAATGCTGCAGTTTCCAGAATATCCGAGGTAGTATGATCGATCAGATATTCTTGTATGTCAGCAGACATACAGTTGTTAAACTCTTCGTGTAGTAACAACTGAACAAGGCTGTCATAGTTGTTACACTTGGCAGCTCTAGTCCATCTCTCAAATGCAACTTTTTTCTCACGAGCAAACTCTACACAAGTTTGATCTTGTCGTCGTTGTAACGTACGAAATGCTCTTTGATAACTTACAGGTAACAAGTTATATGTCTCTAGAATAGTTTGTTTGACAGCGTCATAACTAATGTACTTAGCAAATGGTAAAGCAGCTGTACAAGTTTGAGCTCTTCCTGTCAACGCAGTATGCAGCAATGTTGCCCAGTGCTTACGTGGCCAGTTCATAGCACGAGCCTGGTTCTCAAACACATCAAAATATGTGTCTAAGTCACTTTCAAAAAACTTAGGAACCATGGATGCAGCTTTCTGCACATTAAATGTGTCCTGTGATCTATCAGTCTGTTGTCTTAACAGACGAACATTTTCTCTTTGGAAATCTTCTTCGTTCAATCTCCTCTGTGCCTCTATTTGTGCAGTCTGCAACATAATGAGGCGTTCAAACCTCTCAAACTGTTCCTGAGAGATAGGACCAGTAGGTAATGGAGGAGTAGGGAAATTAACATGGTTTGGACGGTCCTTAGGTCGGACACTTGGTCCAGCCGTCTCTAGTGTGTCTAGATCTAGTCTAGGATAAGTAAATACAGGTGTAGTATACACTGTACTAGTATTAGGCTGTGTCATACTAACAGCTATACTCTGTACTATAGTGTCAGTGAAGGAAGGAGCGAGCGAGAACTGAGCTACACTAGGCTCGGACACTAGGCTCACTTCTGCCTTAGTTGCTCTTTCTTCAACTTCAAATAGAGCCATACTTCCTAATTGTGAAACTAGGCTTTCTGAATCTGAATCATAATCAGACATCTCTGTATGAGCAGGAAACAATATATCTTTAATTAATGCTCTGACAGTTTCTGCGGTGTAATTCCTGTTATACGTCACACCGAGATACCTGGCTACTCGCCAACACGTCTGAAGTTTTAATGTACTTAACTCAGACAAAGTCAGAGTATCAATTAACTGTTTCACTTTAGCGTACATCACGAAAATAATTGTACTACGAGAGAGTGATTATGGGAAACTATAATCCTAATAGGAATTTTAGTGTTAGTTGTCTTAGAGTTAGAACTCATAAACAGTATTTCCATCTCCTTGGATCAAGAGACTCAGTCAAGTACATACATCCACCTGGTATGTTGTACAAGACTAAACTCAAAGTCTTCAGATTAGGAAAGTACTCAAAGTGTTTGATCATAGAAGTACTAGTATGTCAAACTGGACAATTTCTCCAACACCTTGGATCAAGAGCATCCCGGACAGGCCCCCATTTGTTACAAAAAACGCGATTCTAAAAGCTTAGAGATCTCCAGTGAATACTAGAAAAGACTGCCCTTCTAGCATCCAGCTTGTTACTGGGTTTTCGTAACAAGTAGTCAGTATCCTTGTCCAATTATCCATTGAAATTCAGTATGGTTCAATAGTGCTTTAGGATTACAACTGGTAGGCTACTAACTAGAGAAATTAAAATTTAATAAATTTATTAAGTCTATAAGTTGTCTAGAGGTATATTATCAAAGTAAATTAAATTACAGCAATCAAAATAAAATCAATCTCTCGAGTTCAATATTATTGTGCTGAAAGCACATATCACATTTATAATTCTTAAGTACCGTCAGGTACATTAACATTTAATAAGATATTACAAATATGTACAAGTAAGTGTGTATGTGTGTAAGTGCTCTTAAGTAGTTAGCTATGTCTCAAGACTCGAATAAGACTTAAACAAGTGACTGACAAAGTCCTCAAATAAACTAACTTCTTGACCGACTGGCAACCCGAACAGTCTGCTTGAACAACAAAGAATGCTAAGCCCAATAGCAATGCAATATCAAGTGACTGCGACACAGAATCAGGAACTGGGAAATAATATAACGACACTAAGTAGGGACCATCAGCAGATCCTCCACAAAAGTTACAAAACTCCCATAATACTGAATCTATGTTCAGCATAGGAAAAACTGTGACTGTGACAATACACAGGAACCAGTACAAAATTAGGTCAGAAGCTATAGCTCGGGACCTGAGATGTTCAGAGTGTCAATGTGACACACAACCTCAGTACAACGTCGAAAATCACAAAGTCTATACAATGTTCTGAGAACAAAGTTCTACAGAACTAACAAGAATAATGAGACAGACAATCTGTCCAACCAGCAAGCGAGTCTCTAGCAGACTGAAAACTTCACGAGAGGTGAGGACACCCCCCCCTCGATCACGTGATAGCTACGTGGACAACTGCAGCTCAGAAGCCGGCAGTATAACGAGCGACAAGCGATAATTACAGTAGTTTGACAATCAAGACTAACTGAGCACATATTATGTACATCCTAACAACATAAGCTAAATAACAATATAACAGTCAAATAATAATATAAAGTCATACATTTACGATTTAGCTATTATCGCAAATATAAGCAATATAAAATTATATGAAAAGATAATATACATTATATATACATAATAATCATTGTAACCCATTCAGGGGTTGCAACAACTACCTAACAGTATTCTCCATACGACTGAATGTACAACAATGCATGCAACCATATGACCTGTCTTTGTAATACTCACTTGTGCTTTATAGTAATCTGTTTACATTAATGTTTTATCACTGATTTCATCATTGCTTAGTTAATCTTAAGTTAATTTTAAGCCAGCCCGTAATGCTATGCATAGTATAAGTGGCTTTGGCATGCTGCTCTTATCTGTATTTTTTTGTACCTCTGTATGTGTGCTCAAATTGTAAATAAATAAATAAATAAATAAATTAGTTTATAATTCACGGCTTCTTGCCTTTATTTTTTTTATAATAGCACAGTACTGCATAACATTTGCTGCTACTTGGTCATCTGGCAGTTTTCCTGTATCTATGGTAATTCTGTATTTCGTTGGTTCCTGATACATTAGACGTGTGAAATTCCAGTACAATAAACCCTCAATATAACAGATAAATTGGGGGATTGTCCAGACATCCATTAAATTAGAATATTAAAAAATATCAGTAAAATGCACTAAAGTACTCTGCCTAATACAATAGTGTACACAATTTACAGATATACTACAGTAAACATTAAAAATAAAGAAGTTAAAAGTACATTTACTCTGTGGATTTTGCCCATAATTTTAAAAGTTCATTATATTGGGGTCCTTCATATCGAGGGTTTACTGTAGTTTCCTCATTTCCTTGTTAATCATCTCAATACTTAATGATTTTCTCAGTTTATCCTCCCTTAGACTTATAGTACAGACCCTTAACTTCCCTGTTGTTTCTTGTCTTAGTGCTATCACTTTATCCTTTAGCTTTTTTTTTTTTTTGTTTAGATGTTGTAAAGTAAATGTGGTTCAGTATGCTTTTGCTGCTATAGTATTTATTTCAGCATTTCTTTTCCTTCCTTTGTTACTTACAACTATTCATTTTTGGCTCTTCTGCTTATTTACATGTTATGCAATATTGAGTCACTGCATTTTTTGCTATGTTGTTTTGTTCCTGAATCATTGTTCCTGAGCTTTGCCTCCTTGCATATTGGTTAAACCATGGAATCTTTCATTGTGTTTGGTCTAATGTATTTTCCTCTGAGTGGGTATATACTTTTTCTTTGGGAATTTTGGTGCTAGTTTAAAAGTTTCTACCGTAATTTTGAAATTCAACTTACCACAGTATTTGTCAAAATGTTGTGCTTCTTTATAAGCACCTCTCTAGTTTATCAATCTTTGGATTCTCCTTCATTTTTTAGTTTCATTTTTAATTATTAGCTGAATTCCAGATGGGACAAAAGGAAAATGGCAACAGTAAGAGAGAGGTAAAAGCTTATAAACTAAGCAATGAGGAAGTTAAGGTGAGATATAAGCAGCTATTGGCAGAAAGGTGGGCTTGTGCAAGTATGGGTAGTGGGGGGGGGGGGGGTTGAAGAGGGATGGGATAGTTTCAAAAATGCAATATTAGAATGTGGGGTAGAAGTTTGTGCCTATAGGAGGGTGGGTGCAGGAGGAAAGAGGAGTGATTGATGGAATGATGAGGTAGCTTATGAGAGGTTTTTACAAAGCATAAGTGATATAAGAAGGGCAAAATATATGGAGAGTAAAAGAAAGGTGAGAATGGTGAGAGAGTGCAAAAGGAGAACAAATGATAGAGTGGGAGAGGCACTGTCAAGAAATTTTGCTGAAAATAAGAAAAAAATTTTGAGTGAGATAAACAAGTTAAGAAAGCCTTGGGAATGAATGAATTTGTCAGTTAAAATCAGAGTAGGGGAGTTAGTAGATGGGGAGCTGGAGGTATTGGGTAGATGGTGGGAATAATTTGATGAGCTTTTAAATGTTGATGAAGAGAGGGAGGCAGTAATTTCATGCACTGGCCAGGGAGGTATAACATCTTTTAGGAGTGAAGAAGAGCAGGATGTGAGTGTGGGGGAGGTGCATGAGGCATTATGTAGAATGAAAGGAGGTAAAACAGCTGGAACTGATGGGATCATGACAGAAATGTTAAAAGCAGGAGTAGTTAGTGTTGGAGTGGTTGGTATTTTTGTTTAATGTATGAAAGAGGGGAAGGTACCTAGGGATTGGCAGAGAGTATGTATATTTCCTTTATATAAAGGGAAGGGGGACAAAAGAGATTGTAAAAATTATAGGATGAATAAGTTTACTGAGTATACAGTGGACCCCCGCATAACGATCACCTCCGAATGCGACCAATTATGTAAGTGTATTTATGTAAGTGCGTTTGCACGTGTATGTTTGGGGGTCTGAAATGGACTAATCTACTTCACAATATTCCTTATGGGAACAAATTCGGTCATTACTGGCACCTGAACATACTTCTGGAGTGAAAAAATATCGTTAACCGGGGGTCCACTGTACCAGGTAAAGTGTGTGGTAGGGTTATTATTGAAAGAATTAGAGGTAAGGCAGAGAGCAGGATTGCAGATGAGCAGGGAGGCTTCAGAATGGGTAGGGGATGTGTAGATCAAGTGTTTACATTGAAGCATATATTTTTTTTTTCAACAAGTCGGCCGTCTCCCACCGAGGCAGGGTGACCCAAAAAAGAAAGAAAATCCCCAAAATGAAATACTTTCATCATCATTCAACACTTTCACCACACTCGCACATTATCACTGTTTTTGCAGAGGTGCTCAGAATACAACAGTTTAGAAGCATACACATATAAAGATACACAACATATCCCTCCAAACTGCCAATATCCCAAACCCCTCCTTTAAAGTGCAGGCATTGTACTTCCCATTTCCAGGACTCAAGTCCGACTATATGAAAATAACCGGTTTCCCTGAATCCCTTCACTAAATATTACCCTGCTCACACTCCAACAGATCGTCAGGTCCCAAGTACCATTCGTCTCCATTCACTCCTATCTAACACGCTCATGCACGCTTGCTGGAAGTCCAAGCCCCTTGCCCACAAAACCTCCTTTACCCCCTCTCTCCAACCCTTTCGAGGACGACCCCTACCCCGCCTTCCTTCCCGTATAGATTTATATGCTTTCCATGTCATTCTACTTTGATCCATTCTCTCTAAATGACCAAACCACCTCAACAACCCCTCTTCTGCTCTCTGATTAATACTTTTATTAACTCCACACCTTTTCCTAATTTCCACACTCCGAATTTTCTGCATAATATTTACACCACACATTGCCCTTAAACAGGACATCTCCACTGCCTCCAACCGTCTCCTCGCTGCTGCATTTACCACCCAAGCTTCACACCCATATAAGAGTGTTGGTACTACTATACTTTCATACATTCCCTTCTTTGCCTCCATAGATAATGTTTTTTGACTCCACATATACCTCAATGCACCACTCACCTTTTTTCCCTCATCAATTCTATGATTAACCTTTTTTTTTTTTTTTTTTTTTTTCAACAAGTCGGCCGTCTCCCACCGAGGCAGGGTGACCCAAAAAAGAAAGAAAATCCCCAAAAAGAAAATACTTTCATCATCATTCAACACTTTCACCACACTCGCACATTATCACTGTTTTTGCAGAGGTGCTCAGAATACAACAGTCTAGAAGCATAAACATATAAAGATACACAACATATCCCTCCAAACTGCCAATATCCCAAACCCCTCCTTTAAAGTGCAGGCATTGTACTTCCCATTTCCAGGACTCAAGTCCGACTATATGAAAATAACCGGTTTCCCTGAATCCCTTCACTAAATATTACCCTGCTCACACTCCAACAGATCGTCAGGTCCCAAGTACCATTCGTCTCCATTCACTCCTATCTAACACGCTCACGCACGCTTGCTGGAAGTCCAAACCCCTTACCCACAAAACCTCCTTTACCCCCTCTCTCCAACCCTTTCGAGGACGACCCCTACCCCGCCTTCCTTCCCCTATAGATTTATATGCTTTCCATGTCATTCTACTGTGATCCATTCTCTCTAAATGACCAAACCACCTCAACAACCCCTCTTCTGCCCTCTGACTAATACTTTTATTAACTCCACACCTTCTCCTAATTTCCACACTCCGAATTTTCTGCATAATATTTACACCACACATTGCCCTTAAACAGGACATCTCCGCTGCCTCCAACCGTCTCCTCGCTGCTGCATTTACCACCCAAGCTTCACACCCATATAAGAGTGTTGGTACTACTATACTTTCATACATTCCCTTCTTTGCCTCCATAGATAACGTTTTTTGACTCCACATATACCTCAACGCACCACTCACCTTTTTTCCCTCATCAATTCTATGATTAACCTCATCCTTCATAAATCCATCCGCCGACACGTCAACTCCCAAGTATCTGAAAACATTCACTTCTTCCATACTCCTCCTCCCCAATTTGATATCCAATTTTTCTTTATCTAAATCATTTGACACCCTCATCACCTTACTCTTTTCTATGTTCACTTTCAACTTTCTACCTTTACACACATTCCCAAACTCATCCACTAACCTTTGCAATTTTTCTTTAGAATCTCCCATAAGCACAGTATCATCAGCAAAAAGTAACTGTGTCAATTCCCATTTTGAATTTGATTCCCCATAATTTAATCCCACCCCTCTCCCAAACACCCTAGCATTTACTTCCTTTACAACCCCATCTATAAATATATTAAACAACCATGGTGACATTACACATCCCTGTCTAAGACCTACTTTTACCGGGAAGTAGTCTCCCTCTCTTCTACACACCCTAACCTGAGCCTCACTATCCTCATAAAAACTCTTTACAGCATTTAATAACTTACCACCTATTCCATATACTTGCAACATCTGCCACATTGCTCCTCTATCCACTCTATCATATGCCTTTTCTAAATCCATAAATGCAATAAAAACTTCCCTATCTTTATCTAAATACTGTTCACATATATGCTTCAATGTAAACACCTGATCTACACATCCCCTACCCACTCTAAAACCTCCTTGCTCATCCGCAATCCTACATTCTGTCTTACCTCTAATTCTTTCAATTATAACCCTACCGTACACTTTTCCTGGTATACTCAGTAAGCTTATTCCTCTATAATTTTTACAGTCTCTTTTGTCCCCTTTCCCTTTATATAAAGGGACTATACATGCTCTCTGCCAATCCCTAGGTACCTTCCCCTCTTTCATACATTTATTAAACAAAAGTACCAACCACTCCAACACTATTTCCCCCCCTGCTTTTAACATTTCTGTCATGATCCCATCAGTTCCAGCTGCTGTACCCCCTTTCATTTTACGTAATGCCTCACGTACCTCCCCCACACTTACATTCTGCTCTTCTTCACTCCTAAAAGATGGTATACCTCCCTGACCAGTGCATGAAATTACTGCCTCTGTTTCTTCCTTAACATTTAAAAGTTCCTCAAAATATTCTCGCCATCTAGCTAATACCTCCATCTCCCCATCTACTAACTCCCCTACTCTGTTTTTAACTGACAAATCCATGCTTTCCCTAGGCTTTCTTAACTTGTTTAACTCACTCCAAAATTTTTCCTTATTTTCATTAAAATTTCTTGACAGTGCCTCTCCCACTCTATGATTTGCTCTCCTTTTGCACTCTCTCACCACTCTCTTTACCTTTCTTTTACTCTCCATGTACTCTGAAGCATATATATGAACAGTATTTTGATAAAGGAATGGAAGTTTTCATTGCATTTATGGATTTAGAAAATGCATATGATGACTGGATAGGGGAGCAATGTGGCAGATGTTGCAAGTGTATGGAATAGGTAGTAAGTTACTAAATGCTGTAAAGAGTTTTTATGGGGATAGTGAGGTTCAAGTTAGGGTGTGTAGGAGAGAGGGAGATTACTTCCAGGTAAAAGTAGGTCTTTGACAGGGATGTGTAATGTCACCGTGGTTGTTTAACATACGTTTTTATAGATGGGGTTGTAAAAGAAGTAAATGCTAGGGTATTGGGGGGAGGGGTTGGATAAAATTATGGGGAATCAAATACAAAAAGGGAGCTGACACACTTACTTTTTGCTGATGATACTGTGCTTTTGGGGAAGTGTAAAGAAAAGTTGCAAAGGTTAGTGGATGAATTTGGGAGGGTGTGTAAAGGTAGAAAGTTTAAAGCGAACGTAGATAAGAGTAAGGTGATGAGGGTATCAAATGATTTAGTTGAAAAACTAGACATCACATTTGAGGGAGGGAGTATGGAAGAAGTGAATGTTTTCAGATATTTGGGAATTGTCAGCAGATGGGATTATGAAGGATGAGGTTAACCATAGAATTGATGAAGGAAAAAATGTGAGTGGTGCATTGAGGTATCTGTAAAGACAGAATGTTATCCATGGAGGCAAAGAGGGTAATGTACGAGAGTATAGTGACACCAACACTCTTATATGGATGTGAAGCATAGGATGTAAATGCTGCAGCAAGGAGGCAGCTGGAGGCAGTGGAGATGTCCTGTCCAAGGGCAATGTGTGATGTAAATATTATGCAGAGAATTTGAGGAGGAGGTGTGAAGTTAATAAAAGTATTAATCAGAGGGCTGAAGAGGGGCTGTTGACGTGGTTTGGTCATTTAGAGATAATGACTTGGAGAGCATATAAATCTGTATGGACAGGAAGGTGGGGTAGGGGTCATGCTTGAAAAGGTTGGAGGGAGGGGGTAAAGGAGGCTTCATGGGCAAGGGGCTTGGACTTCCAGCAAGCGTGCGTGAGTGTGTTAGATAGGAGTGAATAGAGATGGATGGTTTTTGGAACCTGACGAGCTGTTTAAGTGTGAGCAGGGTAATATTTTGTGAAGGAATTCAGGGAAACTGGTTAGCTGGACTTGAGTCCTGGAAATGGGAAGTACAATGCCTGCACTTTAAAGGAGGGGTTTCGGATATTGGTGCCTGAGCAAAGCAAAGACAGTGATTATGTGTGAGTGATGGTGAAAGTGTTGATGGTGATGAAAGTTTTTTCTTTCTTTTTGGGTCACCCTGCCTAGGTGGGAAACGGCCAACATGTTAAAAAAAAAAAAATCAACACAGTGATGAGTTATCTCGAAAATTAGATCTAGTATTGCAGGTTTATTATTTTTATTTCTTCAGTTTCTTGACATGTGGCCTTAAGGGTTTTGAATTTCTTTGAGCATCACATCTCTGCCTCCTCCTCTTCTCATGGCTTCCACTTCTCCCAGGCTATATCTCCTTTGCTTATAATTCAATTTAGCCCAGTTTGTGTTTGCTGCCTCTGCAGGTTGTTCTCTGTGCTAATATGGTACATGTACTTCTATATTCTAGTTGTGGTTGTCTTATTGCCTGGGCATTGTGTTGACCTTGGAATCGGGGTTTTCTGTTTGGTGAAGATTGCAGATGACAGTCATGTTGACACGACCTTCACTGATTATTGCTTTTTTTTTTGAACACCAGTTGTCTCCCACTGAGGTAGGGTGACTTGAAGGAAATACTCACCATCAAACATAACAATTCAATTTTTTTTTTTTATTGTTTGTGTACTTCATTTTATTTTTAGTCACCAATGATCTTGCTATTGTGACATCAAAAAATATTGGTCATTAGACATGATCTCTTCTTTCAACAGGAACAGCCACTAGATAAGGATAAAGGATATTCAGCTGACCAGTTCTTTATTTACTCAAGAAGGGTCATAGTCTTGAGTACAACTTATGTTCTTAATGGTTATCTACTTGAGAATGGTCATGTCCTCATATACAACTTTTGCTCTGTTTGTAGTTGAGCAAAATTTTTAAATTCATATACTATAGGTTTTTCATGGCTTTGGTGTCTTTAGGAATATTTGTGAGATTTTTAGGTGTTTCAGTGCATTTAATTCAGTGAAGTTTTAAATAGGGCTAATTTGTTTTAATTAAGCAAGATGATATATTCTTGGGGAAGAGGGGGAAAATATTCTGCAAGTACTGAATAGTTACTAGGTCCCAGTGCTTGGCATATTTTTTAAATCAGTCATAATTGCTGGATTTATCTTAATGCAGTATTTATATTATAGTTTTTCTTCAGCTAAATCAGTCTGCATAACATATCACAACACTTGTTCATGTTGTCAGGTTTGCGCACGTGTTCATGATGGATACTGGGGCATCAGTGAAAGGTGACCTGTCTGGCCACACTAAGGCTATTAATTCAGTTTCATGGAAACCAACTCGCCCATTCCGCATTGTTACCGGGTCAGAGGACAGCAAATCGGCCTTTTTTGAAGGCCCTCCATTTGTTTTCAAGTGCACCAAGGGAGTAAGTTGTAGATAGTTGTGTTTACTTAACATTTAATTTATGATAAAAGAAAATGATTCATAAGTGCCTATTTGAAGTCTTAAGTTGTAAAGCTTTTCCCAGGATGCCCTATTTTCTGTTATAATTTGTTATACACACTACCAAATCTCAAGAGCTTTTTCCACTTATCCACTTCATAAGTGCTTTCTAATATTCTTTGTGCATATTTTTTTTCCATATTTTGACATGTCATTTTGTTCTTAACATTGCTGGTACAATACTCAGAGCATGTCTACTTCATGTCCTTTTATTGTGACTATACATGTAGTTATATCTCCTCTTTTTCCACCTATCTCCCAGCAGAGGCTTGCCGGAAGTTGGCTCTTATTGTTGTGAAAGTGGATATTTAGTAGAGGTGGAAGCTGAGACTAAGAAACCTGGTCATGTTTACTCATCAAAAATTTATATACAGAGGAATGTGAAAAGTAGCAGATCTGTTTTGCTATTAACACCAGTTGCCCTTCCCCAACAGTAGGTCAACCAGTGGCAGGCTTTTACCAGCTTGTGCCTTGGGTTATGAGTCTCTTCTCTGGAAGAGGTACCACTCTCACCATTGTGTATTTGCCTAAGAACCTGGTACCTCTTTTTGCTCCAATGGTGGGGATATTTCTTTCTTATGCCTAAATTTGCTGGCACTTATGGCCAGTTATTTAGAATGAATTATGGATATGGATTGTGTAGTGAGAAAAATTGACTTTGTATTATGCTTTCTGTAATGTGACAATGAATTGGTTATAACAATAGCAAGTCAAAAAGAATAGTGTAAATTTTATTGTTAGTATCGGTATGTGTTTAAAGCCTTTACTAACCAAACGGTTCTAGTGCTTCATGAATAAAACAGAAACAGACAAACCCTTCCCTAGAGGAAAATTTTATGAGCTTTATGAATGAATTATTACTTGGGGGTTGCTTGTGGATCCATGGGTGTGTGCTTGCCAATATTTTTCTTCCTAGTTTCCTTGCTTCATAATTTTGCTTTTGCTTAGGTTGAACTCCAGTAACTACTTACCTGGCTATGCAGTTTTCTCTTCAGTATTCTTATGCCATAAAATTCAGTATGTAATCTCATCATCTATAGACCACTAGTTTACAGACCAGGTTGCATTAAAAGTATGACATTTTGTGTTTCTACATAATATAACATTAGTTCTGTTTTTATGTGCATAATGTAGCTAAAAATTTCAAATGTCGATAGATGCCTCAAACCACTCTGAAATATTGAAATGTGAGACTCCCATCTTAATGCTGTTTAACTATTCCCTCCTCTATGTGAATATCTTGCCTTCTTTTCCAATTTGCTTGGTAGCCTTCTGTGTAGTCCTGTATCAAAGGTCTTTTACAATCTAGAAGTGTGCATGCACTCGTCTATTAACTCTTAACCCGTAAACGGTCCAAACGTATATATACGTTTTTTCAACATTTGAAAGTATGTAAAAAAGGT
Source organism: Cherax quadricarinatus (assembly GCF_038502225.1). Classification (NCBI taxonomy): domain Eukaryota; kingdom Metazoa; phylum Arthropoda; class Malacostraca; order Decapoda; family Parastacidae; genus Cherax; species Cherax quadricarinatus. The sequence continues at coordinate 17,488,466 of NC_091331.1, read as the reverse complement.
AGATGATTTTTTTTTTACATTTGAAAATGTGTAAAAAACCTTTGATCTACTTTTTTTGTTGTTGTTATATTTGAAAATATGTAAAAAAAACGTAGATCTACTTTTGGAGCACTACACATGTGAACGTAGATCTGCTTGGACCGTTTACGGGTTAAACTGTCAAAACAAATTTACATTCACATGTGTAGTGCTTCAAAAGTAGATCTATGTTTTTTTACATTTTTTTTTTTTTTTAACAAGTCGGTCGTCTCCCACCGAGGCAGGGTGACCCAAAAAAGAAAGAAAATCCCCAAAAAGAAAATACTTTCATCATCATTCAACACTTTTCACCACACTCACACATTATCACTGCTTTTGCAGAGGTGCTCAGAATACAACAGTTTAGAAGCATATACGTATAAAGATACACAACATATCCCTCCAAACTGCCAATATCCCAAACCACTCCTTTAAAGTGCAGGCATTGTACTTCCCATTTCCAGGACTCAAGTCCGACTATATGAAAATAACCGGTTTCCCTGAATCCCTTCACTAAATATTACCCTGCTCACACTCCAACAGATCGTCAGGTCCCAAGTATCATTTGTCTCCATTCACTCCTATCTAACACGCTCATGCACGCTTGCTGGAAGTCCAAGCCCCTCGCCCACAAAACCTCCTTTACCCCCTCTTTCCAACCCTTTCGAGGATGACCCCTACCCCTCTTTCCTTCCCCTATAGATTTATATGCTTTCCATGTCATTCTACTTTGATCCATTCTCTCTAAATGACCAAACCACCTCAACAACCCCTCTTCTGCCCTCTGACTAATGCTTTTATTAACTCCACACCTTCTCCTAATTTCCACACTCCGAATTTTCTGCATAATATTTACACCACACATTGCCCTCAGACAGGACATCTCCACTGCCTCCAACAGTCTCCTCGCTGCTGCATTTACCACCCAAGCTTCACATCCATATAAGAGTGTTGGTACTACTATACTTTCATACATTCCCTTCTTTGCCTCCATAGATAACGTTTTTTGACTCCACATATACCTCAACGCACCACTCACCTTTTTTCCCTCATCAATTCTATGATTAACCTCATCCTTCATAAATCCATTCGCCGACACGTCAACTCCCAAGTATCTGAAAACATTCACTTCTTCCATACTCCTCCTCCCCAATTTGATATCCAATTTTTCTTTATCTAAATCATTTGATACCCTCATCACCTTACTCTTTTCTATGTTCACTTTCAACTTTCTACCTTTACACACATTCTCAAACTCATCCACTAACCTTTGCAATTTTTCTTTAGAATCTCCCATAAGCACAGTATCATCAGCAAAGAGTAACTGTGTCAATTCCCATTTTGAAATTGATTCCCATAATTTAATCTCACCCCTCTCCCAGACACCCTAGCATTTACTTCTTTTACAGCCCCATCTATAAATATATTAAACAACCATGGTGACATTACACATCCCTGTCTAAGACCTACTTTTACCGGGAAGTATTCTCCCTCTCTTCTACACACCCTAACCTGAGCCTCACTATCCTCATAAAAGCTCTTTACAGCATTTAGTAACTTACCACCTATTCCATAAACTTGCAACATCTGCCACATTGCTCCTCTATCCACTCTATCATATGCCTTTTCTAAATCCATAAATGCAATAAAAACTTCCCTACCTTTATCTAAATACTGTTCACATACATGCTTCAATGTAAACACTTGATCTACACATCCCCTACCCACTCTGTAGCCTCCTTGCTCATCCGCAATTCTACATTCTGTCTTACCTCTAATTCTTTCAATTATAACCCTACCGTATACTTTTCCTGGTATACTCAGTAAACTTATTCCTCTATAATTTTTACAATCTTATTTGTCCCCTTTCCCTTTATATAAAGGGACTATACATGCTCTCTGCCAATCCCTAGGTACCTTCCCCTCTTTCATACATTTATTAAACAAAAGTACCAACCACTCCAACACTATATCCCCCCCTGCTTTTAACATTTCTGTCATGATCCCATCAGTTCCACCTGCTTTACCCCTTTTCATTCTACGTAATGCCTCACGTACCTCCACCACACTTACATTTTACTCTTCTTCACTCCTAAAAGATGGTATACCTCCCTGGCCAGTGCATGAAATTACCGCCTCCCTTTCTTCCTCAACATTTAAAAGTTCCTCAAAATATTCTCGCCATCTACCTAATACCTCCCTCTCCCCATCTACTAACTCCCCTACTCTGTTTTTAATGGACAAATCCATACTTTCCTTAGGCTTTCTTAACTTGTTTAACTCACTCCAAAATTTTTTCTTATTTTCATTAAAATTTCTTGACAGTGCCTCTCCCACTCTTTCATCTGCTCTCCTTTTGTACTCTCTCACCACTCTCTTCACCTTTCTTTTACTCTCCATATACTCTGCTCTTCTTAAAACACTTCTGCTTTGTAAAAACCTCTCGTAAGCTACCTTTTTCTCTCTTATCACACCCTTTACTTCATCATTCCACCAATCACTCCTCTTTCCTCCTGCCCCCTCCCTCCTATAACCACAAACTTCTGCCCCACATTCTAATACTGCATTTTTAAAACTATTCCAACCCTCTTCAACCCCCCCACTACTCATCTTTGCACTAGCCCACCTTTCTGCCAATAGTCGCTTATATCTCGCCCGAACTTCCTCCTCCCTTAGTTTATACACTTTCGCCTCCCTCTTACTTGTTGTTGCCACCTTCCTCTTTTCCCATCTACCTCTTACTCTAACTGTAGCTACAACTAAATAATGATCTGATATATCAGTTGCCCCTCTATAAACATGTACATCCTGGAGCCTACCCATCAACAAAAGTAGATCAAAGTATTTTTTTTATACGTTTTCAAATGTAAAAAAAAGAAAAGAAGATCTACGTTTTTTTACATAGTTTCAAATGTTGAAAAAACGTAGATCTATGTTTGGACAGTTTAAGGGTTAATTTCTTGCTTTTCCTTTGCTAATTTGTCATGTGTGTGTATGAAGCTTTTGAAGTGTGGCCTTCCATTTTTTAACCCATGCTGGTGTTTTGCAAGGAACCTAGTATTGTACTGTAAAGATACTGAACAAGTTTCTTCCTTGTAATATTTTATAGCAATTTGTACCAGTACCATTAACAGCTGATTTCCTGAAGCTTATTCCTTGGGTTGTTTTGAGATACGGTTTGAGTGGAAAGGTTGAATTTTAGCAGAACTTGCCAGGTATAAGGCAGTAGGCCTGCTGCAATGTTCTTCCATTTTTGTTATGTAACAGATATGACTGGGATCCATCAACTAGACCATTGCTGCTTCAGGAGATGGCTCAACATTCAAGAAGTCTGTCTTAATTGTGTTAGTATGGATTTTGTAAAATTTGGACTACTACAGATCCCTTGATGATAGTAGTTAGTGATATTCAAGCAAGAGTTGACCTACTGCAATATTTGGAATGATGTAATTGCATGAAACTCATTTGGACCCAAGGGAATCCTTTCAGGTTTATTTAGTACTTCTTAACAGGACAGAATATTTTAAGATGAGAGTTGAAAATATTCATGGGAGTTTTAGCAAGAGGAAGGAATTCTACAGGGAAATTTTTCTACCTCTTTGTTGACATAAATGGGTATTTTTTTTCCTGACATCAAGGACAGTTTGTGGATGTCTGAATCATTTATCTTTCACATTATTTATAAGTGACTGTATTGGAATTTGCATGTTGCCTTACTTGTTGCCACTGTTCACTTAGCGTTGAGTAGGTGTCTTAATGTTAGTTGATTGCATCCCAGGGGGTGTTAGTGTACCTTAGGCCTGGGCTTTAAAATGAGCTGAGGTAAGATGAACAGCTCTTAGCGTGTAAATGGAACTGTCAAAAAAAATATATTCAACAAAATTTCCCCCTCCCTCTCCAACCTGTTCTCCCCCTTCCTACCCCTCTTCTCTCCCTCCTCTTTACTGGAAATATTTTAAGTTGCAATGTCATTATTGTGTAATTCACATTTTAATCACACCATATTACTTTTACTGTGTTGTTTACTGCTATTATTATTATTGAGTTATTCTTGATTAAAACACAAACACGCACGCATGCACGAGAGACATTATAATGACATACCAAATACTGCATGGAATAGACAAAGTACACAAAGACAGGATGTTCCAAAGTTGGGACACAGAAACAAGAGGTCACAGTTGGAAGTTGAAGACTCAGATGAGTCAGAGGGATGTTAGGAAGTATTTCTTCAGTCATAGAGTTGTCAGGCAGTGGAATAGCCTAGAAAGTGACGTAGTGGAGGCGGGAACCATACGTAGTTTTAAGAGGTTTCATAAATCTCATGGAGGAGGGAGAGAGAGGACCCAGTAGCAATCAGTGAAGAGGTGGGGCCAGGAGCTATGAATTGACCCATGCAACCAGAAATAGGTGAGTACAAATATGTGAGTACACAGACACACACACAGACACACACACACATAATAGCACTCACAGAAACAAAACTCACCAGGATGATAACAGATGCAATCTTTCCACCTGGATATCAAATCCTCAGGAAGGATAGGAGCAGCAGAGGGGGAGGAGGAGTTGCACTGCTCATTAAAAACCGGTGGGGAGTTGAGAAAATGGAAGGAATGGATGGCATGGGTGAAAGGGACTACTAGTAGGAACAATACAGTCTGAGGGCCATAAGGTGGTAATTGCAGAAATGTACAACTTGCCACAGAACTGCAAGAGGCCAAGAGAAGAATACGATGAGAGCAACAAGGCAATGCTCAACACACTAGTCGAGGTGGCCAGAAGAGCTCACATGGTGGGAACAAAGTTACTAGTTATGGGTGATATCAATCACAAGGAGATTGACTGGGAAAACCTGGAGCCCCATGGGGGTCCCAAAACATGGAGAACCAAGATGATGGATGTGGTACTGGAAAACTTCATGCATCAACATGTTAGAGACACTACCAGAGAGAGGTGAGGATGATCCAGCAAGACTGGGCCTTGTATTCACCTTGAGTAGTTCAGACATAGAGGATATCACACATGAAAGGCCCCTTGGAGCTAGTGATCAAGTGGTTCTGTGCTTTGACTACATAGTTGAGCTACAAGTGGAGAGAGTAGCAGGAATAGGATGGGAAAACCAAACTACAAAAGGGGGGGACTACACAGGCATGAGGAACTTCCTGCAAGACATTCAGTGGGAGAGGGAACTAGCAGGAAAACCAGTAAAAGAAATGATGGGCTATGTGACAAGAAAATGCAAGGAGGCAGAGGAGAGGTTTGTTCTCAAGGGAAACAGAACTAATGGGAAGACCAGAACAAGTCCTTGGTTCACCCAAAGGTGTAGGGAGGCAAAAACTAGGTGTACTAGAGAATTGAAAAGGTACAGAAGACAAAGGACCCAGGAAAATAGAGATCGGCCGAAGAGCCAGAAATGAATAAGCACCGATAAGAAGGGAGGCTCAGCGACAATACGAAAATGACAGCATTGAAAGTCAAGTCTGACCCAAAGCTGTTGTATAGCCACATCAGGAGGAAAAAACAGTCGAGGACCAGGTAATCAGGCTGAGGAAGGATGGTGGGGAGTTCACAAGAAATGACCAAGAGGTATGTGAGGAGCTCAGCATGAGATTTAAAGAGGTATTTACAGTGGAAACCAGGTAGGACTCCAAAAATTCAGAATGGGGTTACACCAACAAGTCCTGGGTGAGGTACACATTACTGAGGAGGAGGCGAAGAAGCTGCTATGTGAACTTGATACCTTGAAGGCGGTGGGACCAGACAACAACTCTCCATGGGTCCTTAGAGAGTGAGCAGAGATGCTGTATGTGCCATTAACAAAGATCTTCAACACATCCATTGAAAGTGGGCAACTACCTGAGGTATGAAAGATGGCAAATGTAGTCCCAGTTTTTAAAAAATGAGACAGACACGAGGCATTAAACTACAGACCTGTCACTAATGTGTATAGTATGCAAAGTCATGGAGAAGATCAGGAGGAGAGTGGTGGAGCACCTGGAAAGAAACAAGCATATAATCGACAACCAGCACGGTTTCAGGGAAGGAAAATCCTGTGTCGCAAACTTATTCTAGTTTTATGACAAGGTGACAGAAGTAACACGAGAGAGAGAGAGAGAGAGAGAGAGAGATAGAGATAGAGATAGAGATAGAGATAGATAGAGATAGAGATAGAGATAGAGATAGAGAGAGATAGAGATAGAGAGAGAGATAGAGAGAGATAGAGATAGAGATAGAGATAGAGAGAGATAGAGAGAGATAGAGAGAGATAGAGAGAGATAGAGAGAGATAGAGAGAGATAGAGAGAGATAGAGATAGAGAGAGATAGAGATAGAGAGAGATAGAGATAGAGATAGAGAGAGATAGAGATAGAGAGAGATAGAGATAGAGAGAGATAGAGATAGAGAGAGATAGAGATAGAGAGAGATAGAGATAGAGAGAGATAGAGATAGAGATAGAGATAGAGATAGAGATAGAGAGAGATATAGAGATAGAGATAGAGAGAGATAGAGAGAGATAGAGATAGAGAGAGATAGAGATAGAGAGAGATAGAGAGAGATAGAGAGAGATAGAGATAGAGAGAGATAGAGATAGAGAGAGATAGAGATAGAGATAGATA
>NC_091331.1:17244329-17476829 GCF_038502225.1 Cherax quadricarinatus | reverse complement strand
AAGAGCCACTGGAAAAATCAAGGGAGAAAATGACCACATACAGACAGGAACCAGAGTCACAGAGGGAGAGGCAATGGGAGGAGGAAAGGGCAAAATCAGTTATTATCCATGGGCTTCGGGAGAGAGAGGAAAGGACACACACTGAAAGACAGCAGGAAGAAAGAAAGAAGATTGAGAAAATCATCACGGAAATAGGGGGAGAAGACATGGATGAGATTGTAAATTTTCAGAGAATAGGGGGGTACTTGAAGGGGAGAAACCGACCGATCAAGCTGATTCTCAGGACAGAAGCAGTGCGGAACAGGATCCTCCAAGAGAAACCACGGTTGAAAAGCTCGGAAGAGTACAAGAAGGTGTTCCTAGACAGAGACAGAACACGAACAGAGAGACAGCAGCTGAGGGAGAGGACAAAAAAGCGAAAGGAGCTAGGAAAGGAGACAAGGATGGAACCAGCAGAGGTCAGTCAGAGCAGAACAGAGCAGCTAGGGCAAGCACGCACACAACTATCCTCAGAACCCCACAACCTATCACACCATCCCAACACACAATACAATCCATACCCACAGCTTCCACCCAACCCCCAACCATAGAATCCCACAGTATGCTACCAGGTCTCCCACCCCCACAGGCCCCCCAAACCACAGTGTTGGAAAGGAAACTGAAGGTATGGTACACAAACGCTGATGGAATAACAAACAAGTGGGAGGAGTGGCACGAAAGAGTCAAAGAGGCATCACCAGACATCATAGCTCTCACAGAAACCAAGCTTACAGGTATGATAACAGATGCCATCTTTCCAGCGGGATACCAGATCCTGAGAAAAGACAGAAGGAACAGAGGGGGTGGAGGAGTGGCATTGCTGATCAAACACCGATGGAATTTTGATGAGCTGGAGAGAGGAGACAGCGGAGAAGAAAGTGATTACATAGTGGGAATGCTTCACTCTGGTGGTCCCAAGGTGATAATTGCAGTGATGTATAACTGTGGATATAACAGGACTAAGGCGTCTGAGACCGCGTGGTGAGACACACGTGGTCGTGGGTGGTTGGGCCTATGGGTTGAACGGCGTAAGCCTCACTGAGAACAGCCACACTGCCGCGAAGATATTCTAAGCTGGCTAGCTTAAAATACACCCATGAAATACCACAACACCACAGGGATGAAAAAAGAGCACTCAGGATGGCTTGGAGCTTGAATCACAAGCGATGAAGACTACTCACGTGGCTTGCTTGAGTACTGGGGTAAGACACCTGGGTTAGTTGCTAGCTGGCTTATCTTAACCCTTCACACAGAATAGCTTGATAACTTCACACGATGAGCACAGCAGGGGTGGAAAGCTGGCTTCGCAGGCAAAAGAACTGGATGAAATAGACTAGGCTCGACTGGGCTCCCTCACCACAGACTGAATCGAATCGAATCGAGGACGACGAGAGCTGTCGTAAGATGGGAAGGAAGAAGGATATGGAAGGATGGAAATAACTGGAAAAGGATGGGGAGGAGGGGAAGAGGAGGAATCAAGGCAAGTGGCCCAACCACTTTGGGACATGTGATACAAAAGTACTGGAGACGTAGATAGAGAGGCTTGACTGATGTCATTGCTTGGCTCACTAGGAGAGGATGGTGAAGACAGCGGTAGGAGCTGGGAGTGTCAGAAGACAGCAAGCAGGATGAGTTGGTTATGGTCTTAAACCGTTTATCAGTGCGGTAAATTGTTTTCGAGAGAGTTGTATCACACTTATGGGAGAGCTGTAGTAGTATTCGTTGGTTTGGAGTTGGTGGAGTATCTGGTTGTAGGTAGGGAATGGTCTTTCTTCGCTTTGGTACGATACAGTGTTGTCTTGGAGATGTTGGATGAGTTCTAGGCGAGTCATGCTTGCAGGGTACAGCCTCGTGGTGTAGAATATGAGTCCTTTGTGTTTAACCCATGGTGTTCCAGGTAATCGACGTGAGCTAAGTAGAGAAGGCGGTGGTGGAGTAGAGGAAGGTGGTGTTGCTTCGTTTTCAACTTCAGTAGACGAATTAGAAGATGTTTCTGGTGGTAAAGCTTCTGATTGGTTGGATTCAGTGAGAGGTGGTGGCGGTGGAGGCTTCTCATTGGTCGTTGTTGGATTGACGTCACTAGTTGGTGGTGTTGATGGAACTTCTGCAGAAGAGTTGGCGATTAAATTTTTGGTGAATTTGAGAATTTCTTCAGAAGGTGGAGATGCTGGAAATGTAAATGAAGGCATGTTATTTAATGCAAATAACTCGTTGATGGTAGAGTTAAATGATCCAGGTACAGCCATGTTTTGCATATGAGCGTATAGTAGACAGTAGTGAATCTTCCTTACGTCACATGTTGGAGGAGTGATGGTAGTGGTGGTGGTGGAGGCGGGCTGAGTAGATGCTTGAAGTAATTTTGTAGTGTCTGCTTGTATTTTTGCAATTGCTGCATACGTTGGAGTGTTGCTAGTAGGTTTTTTCTTTGCTGCATCTTGTGTTTTCTTCATAATATCCTTTCTTGTAGGACATTTTGCTGCCAGTGTATGGTGATCATTACTCTTGCAGTTTAAGCACGCTGGTTGTGTTGGAGCAGCAGCGGTGCAGGAACTGAAGGTGTGTCCCTCACTACCACATGTAGTGCAGAACTTCTTGTCTTTTACTGGACATGCATTGGTGGTGTGATGGTATGAATAACAGTTCCAGCAATGTTGGATGTAGTGATATCTCTCTGCTTCAATGTAGGTAGGGCTGATGTAGTAGTAGTAGACAGCAAGACCTTCGTTCAGTGCAGTGGCAGCCATGTTCACGTTGGTGAAGGTGACCTTTATCATGGACGTTGCATTTGGGATTTTTGTAATGCTGTCAACAGTAGTCCAAGTATTTTGCGTCTCGATGGATGACTTGAGTTCAGCAGGTGTTTGAGACGTCAGAATCTTGTCCAGTTTTTTTAGGAATACTGATTTCCTTGCCCTGAGGGCAGGAGATGACGTAGTAAGAGTAGTGATGGCTTCTGTAGTGAGTAGCTTCTCTGCTTCAGCATCATCGTGACACACAACAATGAATGCTTCTTTCAGTGACAATATGGTGTTGAATTTTACTTCCAGTGCTCCCTGAACAACAGTTGCAAGAGCAATCTTCGTTGAATCATCAACGGTACCATTTCTTGGTTTGATCTTTACACGATTTGCGTAGCTCATCGTGTAAGTCAAGGCGATGACAATGCTGGTAAAGATTCCCCTCCCCAACGGGGATCGTAGGGAGACAGAGTAAGTAAGGAGAGCTGCTATGACCTGCCTGGGCGAGAGTCAAGAGCAGAATCACAGACTGGAAGCTGGCTTATTTTGTAAACTCGGGTCAACCCCTCGGGAGTGATGCAAATAAGCAGATAAACACTAATACAAAGAGACTGTCCAGTGAATGGTGTAGAAGCTGGTAGGAGCTTGGGCGGGAGAACTGGCTGAGATAGCTGGCTGGCGTAGGTCGGCCTACTGGCGACACGAAATGGCCGTCTTGCTGGTCGAAAGAAATCTCCGTACATCGGCGTAATTATCAATTTTATGCCCACACCGCTGTCACCATTTGTCGTAGGGGTTCTTAAATGGAGATATCGAGGGTTGAAGGTAGACACACTTGTTGGATGGTAACGATATATATTGTCAGACTGTGATGAGAGAAATGGAGCCCAGCCTCTGCCTGTCTTAGCCTGGATGTCTATGCCGACTGAGACCGGGGCAGAGGTACGACCGTACACATGCGCATCCCGTGATGTCACACAAAGTCACAGGCCTAAAAGGGATCTCCTATCTAAAGCACATGGATGATACTATATGCTATGCTATATAACACAGGGATCAGCAACTATGCTGACACACACACACACACACACACACACACACACACACACACACACACACACACACACACACACACACACACACACACACACACACACACACACACACACACACTCACATGTATACATGCACAGGGATGCTTACATGCATGCGCACACACTCATGCACATGTGCACACACACATGCACGTGCACACACAACACTCCAAGTGTCTAATTGACATTTTTCTATGATAGAATGGTAACTTCTCTCACACAATAAATGACAATTTCAGAATTTGTTGCTACATCTTCTTTGTTACTCTCTATGAGCACTAACTTTTTTTAAGTCATGTATAAATTTTGTCACTGAAACACTGTCTTCATATTTGTTTCAGGACCATACTAAGTTTGTACAGTCAGTCCGTTACTCACCCAACGGGGAGAAGTTTGCCACTGGTGGATTTGATGGCAAGATCTTTGTTTACAATGGTACTAATGCAGAACTGGAGAAGGAACTTGGTAGTCCAGCCCATAAAGGTGGAATATATGCTGTAAGTTAGGGTTTTATGCAAAAATCTGTTGGTTTAGAAATAAAATGTTTGTGAATTGTTTAGGGAGGGGGTAAACTAAGTTTTGTGGGCGAGGGGCTTGGACTTCCAGCAAGCGTGCGTGAGCGTGTTAGATAGGAGTGAATGGAGACGAATGGTATTTGGAACCTGATGAGCTGTTGGAGTGTGAGCAGGGTAATATTTAATGAAGGGATTCAGGGAAACCGGTTATTTTTTATAGCTGGACTTGAGTCCTGGAAATGGGAAGTACAATGCCTGCACTTCAAAGGAGGGGTTTGGGATATTGGCAGTTTGGAGGGATATGTTGTGTATCTTTATACATGTATGCTTCTAAACTGTTGTGTTCTGGGCACCTCTGCAAAAACAGTGATTATGTAGGTGTGGGGTGAAAGTGTTGAATGATGATGAAAGTATTTTCTTTTGGGGGATTTTCTTTCTTTTTGGGTCACCCCACCTTGGTGGGGTGACCTCATTGCAGATTATTGTAATAGGAAAAGAAGTACTGTATTGTCTTAGTTTGTGTTCTTCATGTAATGAATGGGTTGAATATTATTGAAAGAGCAAATAATGGAGGAGTTGGGTGTGAAAAGTGTTTAAATCTGGGATGCATGAAAAAAGTAGGAATTGTAGGGAGTGTTTGAAAGAGGTGATGAGATAAAGGCACTCTGACACCCAGCTGGCATTTGTGAGTACATACGTTAGAATAAAAGAGTGGTTTATAGGATGTGATGTGCTCTTTTGAGTTTGAGTAAAGTAATAATTGAAGGGACTCTTGGGAAACTAGCTATTTAGACTTCAGTTTTGATTTTTGAGAACTATGGTGCATAAACTGAAGATGGGCTTGGGGAGGTTGTTGATCAGTTCATCAGCACTTAAGTATAGTGTCTATCATTATTGAGAGGTAAATAGAGAGAGAGTTTTGGTATATATTTTCTTTTGTGTCACCCTGCTTTTGAGAAGTGGCTAGTAAGTTGAACATATAATTTAAAGTTTCTATGCATTTTTTAATAACCTGTAAACGGTCCAAGCAGACCTACGTTCATATGCGTAGTGCTCCAAAAGTAGATTACGTTTTTTTTTTTACATATTTTCAAATATAACAAAAAAAAAAGTAGATCAAAGTTTTTTTACACGTTTTCAAATGTAAAAAAAAAAAAGGAACTACTTTTTTTACATACTTTCAAATGTTGAAAAAACGTATATATACGTTTGGACTGTTTATGGGTTAACAGCTGTTTCTCACCAAAGCGAGATGACCTCTTGGAGATTTCATTCACCATCACTCATTCCCTGGCTGTCTTTCTGGAATAGCATGGACATAAAAATTCCAGTGATCCACCATAATACAACATCCTTATCTTTCCATCAGAGTGCAATTAATGCAATTTCTGCCTCCACAAATCTAGTCTGGCTACCTGATTTTCTGGAATCCACTTGTAGGTGTTTCCTTGTTGATGTAAGTTCATATATAGTAATAAATAATACGGTTATTTTCTACCTTTTGACAAAGCCCAACCTAGTTTCATCTAAATAAAAATGTTGCTTTAGGTATCGTGGAGCCCTGACAGCAAGCAACTATTATCAGCTAGTGGAGACAAGTCATGTAAATTGTGGGATGTGGAATCTGGAGATGCAGTGGCTGAGTTTTCTATGGGCACTGAACTTGAAGATCAGCAGATGTCTTGCATATGGGCTGGAAACTACCTAATTTCAGTCTCATTGTCAGGGTTCATTAACTATCTTGATCCAGCAAATCCCTCCAAACCGAAGAGGATTGTTAAGGTAAAAAGTTTAGGACTTTGCCACAAATGGCAGTTCCATGTTGTAATAAAATTTATCATTAATTATACGTGATAATTTATTATTGTTTTGTATATTTATGCCTTTATATTATGTTTGTAGATTTCTTTATCTTCTCTCTTTCTTTCAACAAACCGGCCGTATCCCACCGAGGCGGGGTGGCCCAAAAGGAAAAATGAAAGTTTCTCCTTTTACATTTAGTAATATATACAGGAGAAGGGGTTACTAGCCCCTTGCTCCTGGCATTTTACTCGCTTCTTACAACATGCATGCCATATGGAGGAAGAATTCTGTTCCACTTCCCCATGGAGGTAAGAGGAAATAAACAAGAACAAGAACTAGAAAGAAAATAGAAGAAAACCTAGAGGGGTGTGTATATATATATGCTTGTATATGTATGTGTAGTGTGACCTCAGTGCAAGTAGAAGTAGCAAGACGTACCTGAAATCTTGCATGTTTATGAGACAGACAAAAGACATCAGCAATCCTACCATCGTGTAAAACAGTTACAGGCTTCCATTTTACACTCGCTTGGCAGGATGGTAGTACCTCCCTGGGCGGTTGCTGTCTACCAACCTACTACCTAGGTTAGGGTGTGTAGAAGAGAGGGAGAATACTTCCCGGTAAAAGTAGGTCTTAGACAGGGATGTGTAATGTCACCATGGTTGTTTAATATATTTATAGATGGGTTGTAAAAGAAGTAAATGCTAGGGTGTTCGGGAGAGGGGTGGGATTAAATTATGGGGAATCAAATTCAAAATGGGAATTGACACAGTTACTTTTTGCTGATGATACTGTGCTTATGGGAGATTCTAAAGAAAAATTGCAAAGGTTAGTGGATGAGTTTGAGAATGTGTGTAAAGGTAGAAAGTTGAAAGTGAACATAGAAAAGAGTAAGGTGATGAGGGTATCAAATGATTTAGATAAAGAAAAATTGGATATCAAATTGGGGAGGAGGAGTATGGAAGAAGTGAATGTTTTCAGATACTTGGGAGTTGACGTGTCGGCGGATGGATTTATGAAGGATGAGGTTAATCATAGAATTGATGAGGGAAAAAAGGTGAGTGGTGCGTTGAGGTATATGTGGAGTCAAAAAACGTTATCTATGGAGGCAAAGAAGGGAATGTATGAAAGTATAGTAGTACCAACACTCTTATATGGATGTGAAGCTTGGGTGGTAAATGCAGCAGCGAGGAGACGGTTGGAGGCAGTGGAGATGTCCTGTCTAAGGGCAATGTGTGGTGTAAATATTATGCAGAAAATTCGGAGTGTGGAAATTAGGAGAAGGTGTGGAGTTAATAAAAGCATTAGTCAGAGGGCAGAAGAGGGGTTGTTGAGGTGGTTTGGTCATTTAGAGAGAATGGATCAAAGTAGAATGACATGGAAAGCATATAAATCTATAGGGGAAGGAAAGAGGGGTAGGGGTCGTCCTCGAAAGGGTTGGAAAGAGGGGGTAAAGGAGGTTTTGTGGGTGAGGGGCTTGGACTTCCAGCAAGCGTGCATGAGCGTGTTAGATAGGAGTGAATGGAGACGAATGATACTTGGGACCTGACGATCTGTTGGAGTGTGAGCAGGGTAATATTTAGTGAAGGGATTCAGGGAAACCAGTTATTTTCATATAGTCGGACTTGAGTCCTGGAAATGGGAAGTACAATGCCTGCACTTTAAAGGAGGGGTTTGGGATATTGGCAGTTTGGAGGGATATGTTGTGTATCTCTATATGTATATGCTTCTAAACTGTTATATTCTGAGCACCTCTGCAAAAGCAGTGATAATGTGTGAGTGTGGTGAAAGTGTTGAATGATGATGAAAGTATTTTCTTTTTGGGGATTTTCTTTCTTTTTTTTTGGGTCACCCTGCCTCGGTGGGAGACGACCGACTTGTTGAAAAAAAAAAAAAAAAAAAAATCTTTATATTGTTTGTATATATCTTTATATTCTTTCTTTCAACACACTGGCTGTATCCCACCGAGGCGGGGTGGCCCAAAAGGAAAAACAAAAGTTTCTCCTTTTACATTTAGTAATATATACAGGAGAAGGGGTTACTAGCCCCTTGCTCCCGGCATTTTAGTCACCTCTTATGACACGCATGGCTTACGGAGGAAGAATTCTGTTCCACTTCCCCATAGAGATAAGAGGAAATAAACAAGAACAAGAACTAGAAAGAAAATAGCAGAAAACACAGAGGGGTGTGTGTATATATATATGCTTGTACATGTATGTGTAGTGTGACCTAAGTGTAAGTAGAAATAGCAAGACGTATGTTACACTCCAAGTATTGTAACAACTATTTCCTTCTTTTTAGAGCATAACAATTTTGGTCAGAGAGGTTAGGGTAATAATAATGATCCTCCGGAATGCTTAATTTTAATTAAGTATATTAATAATATAACAAAAGCCAGTTATAATATACGAATTATCGTATACAAGTTAAGAATACATGTTTCTTCTATAGTATCCCACAAATACACAAGGCTTTCAAAAGAGACGATTAGGAGGAGATCCTAGATATAACATATATATAAATGGAGAATACTTTAATGCATAAAGTCTTTTTTCCCAATTGGAAGCAGTCAGAATAAAACAGAATTTGTCCAGGCCGGCTAATAAACCTTGGCCAGTTACCAGAGACGAGCAGGAGTGTTCTCGTTGGCTGCTACTTCTTCACTGCTCGTCCCTCAACCATGAGCATACAGGTAAAGTGGGTCACGTGACGTGACTCACCAACACTCAGTAGAGTAGTTGAACATAAAGGGGGGGGGGGGGGGGACGGGGGGGGTATAACCATCGAACATCACGGCTAACTACACACCGGCACACCGGGCGGCAGGCAGGTTACTATAGCTCCAATTAAACTTATCATGGCCATGTTACATAAATTATAATTGTTAATAAGAAATAATCTTAATAATACAAGGACGTTCATTTCCAATTTAGCTATTAAAGGAAATGACCGCAATGTAATATTAAAGGAAGGTTAACCATAGGGGCATGACAACGTACCTGAAATCTTGCATGTTTGTGAGACAGAAAAAACTACACTACCAATCCTACCATCATGTAAAACAATTACAGGCTTTCGTTTTACACTCACTTGGCAGGACGGTAGTACCTCCCTGGGCGGTTGTTGTCTACCAACCTACTACCTAGGATCATTTGTGTATATCTCTATATTATTTGTATATATCTTTATATTATGCTTGTATATTTCTTTTAGAACTGACGGGATCATGACAGAAATGTTAAAAGCGAGAGTAATATAGTTTTGGAGTGGTTGGTATTTTTGTTTAAAAAATGTATGAAAGAGGGGAAGGTACCTAGGGATTGGCAGAGAGCATGTATAGTTCCTTTATATAAAGGTAATGGGGACAAAAGAGCTTGTAAAAATTGTAGGGGAATGAGTTTACGGAGTATACCAGGAAAAGTGTATGGTAGGATTATTATTGAAAGAATTGCTGATAAAACAGAGAGTAGGATTGAAGATGAGCAGGGAGGCTTTAGAGTGGGTAGGGGATGTGTAGATCCAGTGTTTACATTGAAGCATATAAGTGAACAGTATTTAGGTAAAGGTAGGGAAGTTTTCATTGCATTTATGGATTTAGAAAAGGCCTATGATAGTGGATAGGAGGAACAATGTAGCAGATGTTGCAAGTACAGTGGACCCCCGCATACCGGACGCATTGCATACCGTACAATCTGCATACCGGACGCTTTGATCGCAAAAATTTTGCCTCACATACCGCCCAAAAACCCGCTCAACGCCCTTCGTCCGAGACGCGTCCAATGTGCGGCCTGAGCCACGCTCACATGTTCCGCCGGTGGCATTGTTTACCAGCCAGCCTCCGCGGTAACATCCAAGCATACAATCGGAACATTTCGTATTATTACAGTGTTTTTGGTGATTTTTTCTGGAAAATAAGTGACCATCGGCCCCAAGAAAGCTTCTAGTGCCAACCCTACAGCAATAAGGGTGAGAATTACTATGGAGATGAAGAAAAAGATCATTGATAAGCATGAAAGTGGAGTGCGTGTCTCCGAGCTGGCCAGGTTGTATAATAAACCCCAATCAACCATCGCTACTATTGGTGGTACAGCTGCTGCTGCTGCTGTACCACCGTCAGCTGCTGCTGCTGCTGCTGTACCACCGTCAGCTGCTGCTGCTGCTGTAGCATCGTCTGCTGCTGCTGCTGCTGTAGCATCATCTGCTGCTGCTGTAACATCGTCAGTTGCTGCTGTAGCATCGTCTGCTGCTGCTGTAGCATCGTCTGTTGCTGCTGTAGCATCGTCTGTTGCTGCTGTACCACCGTCAGCTGCTGCTGCTGCTGTAGCATCATCTGCTGCTGCTGTAGCATCGTCTGTTGCTGCTGTAGCATCGTCTGTTGCTGCTGTACCACCGTCAGCTGCTGCTGCTGCTGCTGTACCACCGTTGTTGGTGTGGCTTATTGAGAATACCAAGAAACAATTAACCCCAGAGGATTTGCCACCCAGGATAACCCAAAAAAGTCAGTGTCATCGAAGACTGTCTAACTTATTTCCATTGGGGTCCTTAATCTTGTCTCCCAGGATGCAACCCACACCAGTCGACTAACACCCAGGTGAACAGGGAAAATGCCTGGAACTAGTGCTCATATTGGTGAATTTAGAGCCAGCAAAGGTTGGTTTGAGAGATTTAAGAATCGTAGTGGCATACACAGTGTGATAAGGCCTGTTCTGGAAGAAAATGCCAAACAGGACCTACAGTACTCAGGAGGAAAAGGCACTCCCAGGACACAGTGTCTCATCAGTCATTGATGCATCTTCAATAAAGGTAAGTGTCATTTATTCTTCATTTAGTAGAGTAGTACATGCACAATATATATTGTGCATGTAGTACTCTACTATTGTGCATGTATCCTTCTCTTTGTGTGTAGGAAAATGTATATTTCATGTGGTAAAAATTTTTTTTTCATACTTTTGGGTGTCTTGCACGGATTAATTTGATTTCCATTATTTCTTATGGGGAAAAGTCATTCGCATACCGAACATTTCGCATAACAGCCAGCCCTCTTGCACGGATTAAGGTCGCTATGCGGGGGTCCACTGTATATGGAATAGGTAGTAAGTTATTAAATGCTGTAAAGAATTTTTATGAGGATAATGAGGCTCAGGTTAGGGTGTGTAGAAGAGAGGGAGACTACTTCCCTGTAAAAGTAGGTCTTAGACAGAAATGTGTAATGTCACCATGGTTGTTTAATATATTTATAGATGGGGTTGTAAAAGAAGTAAATGCTAGGGTGTTCGGGAGAGGAGTGGGATTAAATTATGGGGAATCAAATACAAAATGGGAGTTGACACAGTTACTTTTTGCTGATGATACTGTGCTTATGGGAGATTCTAAAGAATAGTTGCAAAGGTTAGTGGACGAGTTTGGGAAGGTGTGTAAAGGTAGAAAGTTGAAAGTGAATATAGATAAGAGTAAGGTGATGAGGGCATCAAATGATTTGGGTAAAGAAAAATTGGGCATCACATTGGAGAAAGGGATTATGGAAGAAGTGAAGGTTTTCAGATATTTGGGAGTTGACTTGTCAGCAGATGGGTTTATGAAGGATGAGGTTAACCATAGAATTAATGAAGGAATAAAGGTGAGTGGTGCATTGAGGTATCTGTGGAGACAAAAAAACGTTATCCATGGAGGCAAAGAAGGTAATGTATGAGAGTACGTATAGTGGTACCAACACTTATGTGGGTGTGAAGTTTAGGTTGCAAATGCTGCAGCGAGGAGGCAGCTGCAGGCAGTGGAGATGTCCTGTCTAAGGGCAGTGTGTGGTGTAAATATTATGCAGAGAATTCGGAGTGTGGAAATTAGTAGGAGGTGTGGAATTACTAAGGGCTGAAGAGGGGTTGTTGAGGTGGTTTGGTCATTTAGAGAGAATGGATCAAAGTAAAATGACTTGGAGAGCGTATAAATCTGTAGGGGAAGAAAGGCAGGATAGGGATCATCCTCAAAAAGGTTGGAGGGAGGGGGTAAAAGAGGTTTTGTGGCCGAAGGGCTTGGACTTCCAGCAAGCACTTGTGAGCGTGTCAGATAGGAGTGAATGGAGACAAATGGTTTTTGGGACCTGACGAGCTGTTGGAGTGTGAGCAGGGTAATATTTTGTGAAGGGATCCAGGGAAACCGGTTATTTTTATATAACCGGACTTGAGTACTGGAATTGGGAAATACAATGCCTGCACTTTAACCCTTTCAGGGTTTCCGACGTACTAGTACATCTTACGCACCAGGGTTATTGACGTACTGGCACACGTAAATTCTAGCGCCTTCAAATCTAGTGAAAGCTGGTAGGCCTACATATGAAAGAATGGGTCTATGTGGTCAATGTGCACAGTATAAAATAAATCCTGCAGCACACAGTGCATAATGAGAAAAAAAAACTTTGTGTTTTTGGTTTAAAACGGCAACTTTGCACTGAATTTTCGTATGGTATTAATGGTTGTATTCTAGTTTTCCTGGTCTCATTTTATAGAGTGGAAGACATATTACAGAAATTGAGCTCATAGTAGCAGAAATGTTCGATTATTGCCAAAGCTCAAAAGTAAGCAAATCATGCTACACGTCCAAAACGCGTCAAGTGGTGAGTCTAATATTCTTTCACAAGTGCTCTGATATTATTTATACCATTTCTACACTAATGCAGCAGTCTGCATAACAGTAAATCTTACATTATTTTTTTTTTTTGTGTGAGAATAAAAATTCAAAGTGGAAAGCAAAAGAAATGTAAGATTGGCCTTGGTATGTGACTAATGAACAGAGAAAATGTTATTTTAGTGTCAGGAATGTCTGTCTTGTTTATTCTGCACCCTATTTGGAAATTGGCATCTTTTGAAATTTGTGTGAAATTGGCAAAATTGCCAATTTCTGACCACTTTATTGAATAGTTTAAATCGGTAAATGGGTGGTTTCTTGCTTCTCATTCGGTGAAAAATTGAGTTCTGCATTATAGTTGCATGATTTTTGTTGACTAATACACTGGAATTGGCTGAAAATAGGGGTCAAAGTTGGCGAGATCACCGATGCGTAAACATCGTCGAGACCGCTGACTTCGCGAGAGCATAATTCTCTAAGTTTTCCATCAAATTTCATACTTTTGGTGTTATTAT
Organism: Cherax quadricarinatus; assembly: GCF_038502225.1. NCBI lineage: Eukaryota > Metazoa > Arthropoda > Malacostraca > Decapoda > Parastacidae > Cherax > Cherax quadricarinatus. The sequence continues at coordinate 17,463,507 of NC_091331.1, read as the reverse complement.
GATCGGGAAAAGATTCTCTATCATTTCATAAGTTTTTTTTTCTTTTCCGAAAAATTTTCGACCCTATGAACAAATTTAGGAGAGGGCCTCTCGACCCTGAAAGGGTTAAAGGAGGGGTTTGGGATATTGGCAGTTTGGAGGGGACATCTAAACTGTTGTATCTGGGCACCTCTGCAAAGACATTGATTATGTGTGAGTGAAGTGAAATTGTTGAATGATGATGAAAGTATTTTCTTTTTGTGGATTTTCTTTTTTTTTTTTTGTCGGCTGACTTGTTGAAAAAAACAAAAATATTTCCTCTTCCTTCATTGCATCAGCTGTGTCCTACCGAAGCAGGGTGGCCCAAAAAGAAAAACAAAAGTTTCTCTTTATAAATTTAGTAATTTATATGGAGAAGGGATTACCAGCCCCGTGCTCCTGGCATTTTAGTCGCCTCTTATGACAAGCATGGCTTACGGAGGAAGAAGTCTGTTCCATTTCCCCATAATATAATATATCTATTTCTTCAAGTACATGTACAAGGTATACAAGCCTAGCTGACATCAGTGACATTCTACTACAGTATATAGAAAGCCGCTTGTTATGCAGAGCATTTCAGGCAAATTAGGTCAGTTTTGTCCCACGATGTGACCCACAGAAGTCGACTAACACCCAGGTACCCATTGTATACTGATGGGTGAACAGGGACAGCAGAAGTCTTATGGAAACATCCTAATGTTTTCGAACCCCGGACCTCAATGTGTGAGCTGAGTGCGCCAGCTATCAAGCTATGGGACATGGAGAGAAGAGGAAATAAACAAGAACAAGAACCAATAAGAAAACAAATCCAGAGGGGTGTGTGTATATATATGCTTGTACGTGCATGTGTAGTGTGACCTAAGTGTAAGTATAAGTAGCAAGATGTACCTGAAATCTTGCATGTTTATGAAACAGAAAGACACCAGCAATCCTACCATCATGTAAAACAATTACTGGCTTCCATTTTACACATACCTGGTAGGACAGTAGTATGTCTCTGGGTGATTGCTGTCTACTAAACTACTACCTATGGTTTGTGTATTTATCCTCTTTTTTTTTTTTTTTTTTTTTTTTTTTTTTTTTTTTTTTTTTTCTGGGGGGTTACCCTGCCTGCCCTGGTGGGAGACTTTGAAAAACACATAGGCTGTCTCTTACTAAGGTCGAGCCCCGAAAAAAAAAGGAAACATATTCACTGTCATCGTATTGCTACTTACACTTAGGTCACACTACACATGCATGTACACACACGCACATTTACACACCCATCTGGGTTTTCTTCTATTTTCATAATAGTTCTTGTTCTCCTTTATTTCCTCTTATCTCCTGTATAAATTGCAGGTACCATCCGACTTAAGACGGAGCTTGGTTCTGATCAACTGGTCGTAAGTCAAAATGGACGAAAGTTGAACCTTTGAAAATTGCCAACATGCTGGGTATGGCATAATGTCAAACCTTTGCTATATAAACTACCTACATAGTACTGTAATGTAATGTACAATCATTATGTATTTCATTCTGTTTATACCATAATTTACTTCTATTCATATATTTTAATCATTTATGTACCGTATATTTTGTATACATGGTAGTGAACTGTATTGTAAATTTTACATCTCATACAGTATCATATGTTACTGTTATCTTTAAGTACTGTTGACACAGTGGAATGGTAGAATACCACTGGTAGTGTCATCCTGCCAGAATGTACTATAACCTATACAATAAGTAAAGAGAAACAACTCTGCAACATGTGTAATATGCATTCGGCTGGCTGGCTGGCTAGCAGACCGGCTGGTTGGGTAGGTGGGTGGTTGGATGCCTGACTGACTGAATTTGGATCTATCTGTCTATCTATATATCTCTCTCACAGGTACACGTAAGTAAAGTTATCATACACAGTGTAAATTATCTAGGATAACCCCCAAAATCCAGACAAAGTGCTATACAGTGGATCTGTGCTCCATTGCCCTAAATTAATAATACAGTGGACCCCCGGTTAACGATTTTAATCCGTGCAAGAGGGGTAATTGTTATGCGAAATAATCGCTATGTGAATGAATTTTCCCCATAAGAAATAATGGAAATCAAATTAATCCGTGCAAGACACCCAAAAGTATGAAAAAAAAAATTTTACCACATGAAATATACATTTTCCCACACACAAAGAGAAGGATACATGCACAATAGTAGAGTAGTACATGCACAATATATATTGTGCATGTACTACTCTACTAAATGAAGAATAAATGACACTTACCTTTATTGAAGATGCAGCAATGACTGATGAGACACTGTGTCCTGGGAGTGCCTTTTCCTCCTGAGTACTGTAGGTCCTGTTTGGCATTTTCTTCCAGAACAGGCCTTATCACACTGTGTATGCCACTACGATTCTTAAATCTCTCAAACCAACCTTTGCTGGCTTTAAATTCACCAATATGAGCACTAGTTCCAGGCATTTTTCCCTGTTCACCTGGGTGTTAGTCGACTTGTGTGGGTTGCATCCTGGGAGACAAGATTAAGGACCCCAATGGAAATAAGTTAGACAGTCTTCGATGACACTGACTTTTTTGGGTTATCCTGGGTGGCAAATCCTCTGGGGTTAATTGTTTCTTGGTATTCTCAATAAGCCACACCAACAACGGTGCTACAGCAGCAGCAGCAGCTGACAGTGCAGCAGCAGCAGCAGCTGACAGTGCAGCAGCAGCAGCAGCTGTACCACCAATAGTAGCGATGGTTGATTGGGGTTTATTATACAACCTGGCCAGCTCGGAGACATGCACTCCACTTTCATACTTATCAATGATCTTTTTCTTCATCTCTATTGTAATTCTCACCCTTATTGCTGTAGGGTTGGCACTAGAAGCTTTCTTGGGGCCCATGGTCACTTATTTTCCAGAAAAAGCACCGAAAACACTGTAATAATACGAAATATTCCGATTGTATGCTTGGATGTTACCGCGGAGGCTGGCTGGTAAACAATGCCACCGGCGGAACATGTGAGCGTGGCTCAGGCCGCACATTGGACGGGTCTCGGACGAAAATCGGTAAGCGGGTTTTTAAGCGGTATGTGAGGCAAAATTTTTGCAATTAAAGTAAGCGGTATGCGAAATAATCGCTATGTGATGCCATCGTTATGCGGGGGTCCACTGTAATAATTATTATTATTATTATGTATTATTGTAATTATTATTACGTATTATTGTAATTATTATTACGTATTATTGTAATTATTATTACGTATTATTGTAATAATAATTATTATTATGTATTATTGCAATAATAATTATTACAATATTACTAATTTTTTTTTTTTTTTTTTTTTTTTCAACAAGTCGGCCGTCTCCCACCGAGGCAGGGTGACCCAAAAAAAGAAAGAAAATCCCCAAAAAGAAAATACTTTCATCATCATTCAACACTTTCACCACACTCGCACATTATCACTGTTTTTGCAGAGGTGCTCAGAATACAACAGTCTAGAAGCATACACATATAAAGATACACAACATATCCCTCCAAACTGCCAATATCTCAAACCCCTCCTTTAAAGTGCAGGCATTGTACTTCCCATTTCCAGGACTCAAGTCCGACTATATGAAAATAACTAATGTTATTACTAATGTTATTACTAATGTTAATAATAATAATAATATTATTAAACTATAATATAGTGCTTACTCATTACTTACCTTAAAATATCTGTAGTCTTAATGTAGAGTGAGAGGTGAGTCAACAAGATTAAATGAATAAACAAGGGAGAGAATGAGAGAATAGAAGGTTCGTGAGTTTTGTAAACAAACCAGTTGTTGTTGTTGCCAGCCCGGACACGAATGGTTTCTGTTCACTCTGTCAAGCCAACTGGAAAAACATCTCATATATATGTTAATTTATACGTTACATAGCGTGTTTATTATATAATTTTGAAAAAAAAAATCATAGATGGATTAAGCATAATGTCTATACAGTGGAACCTCTACTTTAGAGTTTAATCCGTTCCATGACCTTGCTCGCAACTGGATTTGCTCTTTCGCAGAGTCAATTTTCCTCGTTTAAATTAACTGAAATGGAATTAATTCGTTCAGTGGAATTCTAGGCACGAGAAAATACTTCAATAATTTCCCTAATATCAACTCTACAGCTTATTTATCTATCACAATTCATGTAATATGACATAATAAACAACGTTAATAACATAGAAACATGATATGTACACTAGAATGTGGCTAGTGGTGGTGACAGCAGCCAGTGTTGTTGGGATTTATAGGGCCACCACAGCAGCCATTCCTGCTTCTGACTGCATGTGTAGAGAACCTAGCATAACCCAAAAAAGTCAGAGTGACTTATAAGTGCTACACTCTTAATGCTTCACTTAATTGCTACACTTAATTGCTACATTCTTAATGCTACACTTTGCCACTGCTGCTTCATGTTGTCTGCCTCTGCTGCTTCATGTTGTCGGCCACTGCTACCTCATGATGTCTGCCAGTACTGCTTCATGTTGTCTGTCACTGCTGCTTCATGTTGTCTGTCACTGCTGCTTCATGTTGTCTGCCACTGCTGCTTCATGTTGTCTGTCACTGCTGCTTCATGTTGTCTGCCACTGCTACTTCATGTTGTCTGCCACTGCTGCTTCATGTTGTCTGTCACTACTGCTTCATGTTGTCTGCCACTGCTGCCTCATGTTGTCTGCCACTGCTGCCTCATGTTGTCTGCCACTGCTACCTCATGTTGTCTGTCACTGCTGCTTCATGTTGTCTGCCACTGCTACCTCATGATGTCTACCACTAATGTTGCCAAAGAATCGAGCATTTCTGCTATTTTGAGCTCAATTTCAAGGTACTTTTCATCGTGAAACCAATTAAAATCATATTTATTTTTGTAGTAGATCTTCTATCACACGAGACCAAATAAAACGAGAATACAACCATAAAAACCATATGAAAATATACTGCTAAGGGGAGGCTAATGGCTGAGAAGTGAACTCCGCTATTTATGGTCCGATTTCTTTCATTTTTGGTGTAAGTTAAGAAGCATCATACATTCCCCAAGTTTCAGTAAGATAGTCCAACAAACATCTGAGATCCAATTCCCTAGATCAAGAGCAAGAGCCCTCTCACCAGTGTCAATTAACCTCCATTGAGGCCCGCTCGCATCTGGAAGCAAAAAATCGACCGAGCAGCTGCTTGTATTTGGAAAAACTCTCACGTGGATGCAGTCGCAAGTGGAGGTTCCACTGTATTAACATTTTATATGGCATTTAATGCACCTCAGAGTGATTATTATTATTATTATTATTATTATTATTATTATTATTATTATTACACCTACCATCCGACTTACGACCTGCTCGACATACGTCCACTCGACTTACGACCATGCATCTGGCAGCTAGGCTGGGCCGGCTGATGCACACCACTGTACAATATTTGACAATACTCGTGGCAGCAATGCGTCATGCAGGCAGCATCAGTTTGAGTAATCCTGCTCGATCAGCAGCATCATACTGTATTAACTGTACTAACTGGACAGTAAATTTCACCATGGCCCCTAAGATGAAGTCTGAATCTTGCACTGGAGATTGTGGCAACAAAGGCTCTTACTCTCGGACTCTCTATTTGTTTTCACTGTTGCACGTAAACCTGTCTGTATCTGTCTGCTTGTATATCTGCGTGTGTCTGTATCTCTGTGTGTCTGTTTATCTGTCTGTCTACCAGTGTGTCTGTCTTTCTGTCTACCTGTGTGTCTGTCTTTATGTCTACCTGTGTGTCTTTCTGTCTACCTGTGTGTCTTTCTGTCTACCTGTGTGTCTTTGTCTCCCTGTGTGTCTGTCTTTATGTCTACCTGTGTGTCTACCTGTGTCTGTCTTTCTGTCTGCTTGTCTGTCTTAGAGCCACTCATTAAGAGTAATTGGTCTTGAAGACGCCATATTAATAATGATAATAACAATAATAATCACTGAGGCGCATTAAATGTATAAAACATTAATATAGACATTTTGCTTAATCCATCTATGATTTTTTTTTCAAAATTATGTAATAAACATTCTATATAACATTTTTTTTTTTTTTTTTTTTCAACAAGTCGGCCGTCTCCCACATATAAATTAACAAATATGAGATGTTTTTCTGGTCGGCTTGACAGAGTGAACAGAAACCATTCGTGTCCGGGCTGGTAACAACAACAACAACAACAACATTTGTTTACGTAACTTGTGAACATTCTACATTCTCTCTCTCACATTTATTCATTTAATCTTGTTTACTCACCTCTCACTCTACATTAAGACTACAGATATTTTAAGGTAAGTAATGAGTGGACAGGATTATTATATTATAGCTTAATAATAATAATATTATTAGTAGTACATATGTATTATTGTAATGATAATAATAATTATTATTAATATTATTAATTTAGGGCACTGGAGCACATATCCACTGTATTGCACTTTGTATGGCTTTTTTGGATTATCCTAGGTAATTTATAATATGTATGATAACTTGACTTACGTGTACAGGAGGGCCCCACTTATACGGCAGGTTAGGTTCCAGGCTACCACCGTAAAGTGGAAACCGCCGTAAAGTGGAACACCCTTTTTTTCCACTTATAAATGCATACAAACACTAGATAACAAGTTTACACTAACATATATTAAGTTAGCAATAGAACCAGGCATCAAAAAACAATAAAAAAGTACAATACACACATAGTGCACTCATTACTTACCTTAAAATATTTATAGTCATAATCTAGGGTGAGACAAGTAGTATTTATTGTAAGAAATCAAGTGTTGTATGTATGGTAATAGCCAGGCTACCTTACCAGGCCACCCCACCCACACATACTATTCTATGATATTTAAGCATCCCAGAGCGATAAAATGTATATACAGTTCACTCATTACTTACCTTAAAATATTTGTAGTCTTAATGTAGGGTCAGGAGTAAGTAAATGAGATAAAACGAATAAATGAGAGAAAGAAAGAATGAGTACATAAGAGGGGACAGGCGCAGAGTTATGTAAACAAACCAGGCGAACGTAAGTTTTGTAAACAAACGAAGTGTACACGTCTGGTTTGTGTACAAGTTACATTGTGTACAGGTTGTCTCTACATTGATACGGTAGAATTAATAAAGAAGAACACTCCCATTCTCATGTAACATCATTTTGAGAAGAAATGAAGCTCTGAGTGAAGGCAATGGAAATAAGTCACACTGACTTTTTTGGGTTATCCTAGGTTCTCTACACGTATGTTGTTATGTATGATAATCTATGTAACTGTATTTGTGTATACAGTGGACCCCCGCATAGCGACCTTAATCCGTGCAAGAGGGCTGGCTGTTATGCGAAATGTTCGCTATGTGAATGAATTTTCCCCATAAGAAATAATGGAAATCAAATTAATCCGTGCAAGACACCCAAAAGTTTGAAAAAAAAATTTTTACCACATGAAATATACATTTTCCTACACACAAAGAGAAGGATACATGCACAATAGTAGAGTAGTACATGCACAATATATATTGTGCATGTACTACTCTACTAAATGAAGAATAAATGACACTTACCTTTATTGAAGATGCAGCAATGACTGATGAGACACTGTGTCCTGGGAGTGCCTTTTTCTCCTGAGTACTGTAGGTCCTGTTTGGTATTTTCTTCCAGAACAGGCCTTATCACACTGTGTATGTCACTACGATTCTTAAATCTCTCAAACCAACCTTTGCTGGCTCTAAATTCACCAATATGAGCACTAGTTCCAGGCATTTTCCCTGTTCACCTGGGTGTTAGTCGACTGGTGTGGGTTGCATCCTGGGAGACAAGATTAAGGACCCCAATGGAAATAAGTTAGACAGTCTTCGATGACACTGACTTTTTTGGGCTATCCTGGGTGGCAAATCCTCTGGGGTTAATTGTTTCTTGGTATTCTCAATAAGCCACACCAACAACGGTGGTACAGCAGCAGCAGCAGCAGCTGACGATGTTACAGCAGCAGCAGACGATGCTACAGCAGCAGCAGCAGCAGACGATGCTACAGCAGCAACAGACGATGCTACAGCAGCAGCAGACGATGCTACAGCAGCAACTGACGATGTTACAGCAGCAGCAGACGATGCTACAGCAGCAGCAGCAGCAGACGATGCTACAGCAGCAGCAGCAGCTGACGGTGGTACAGCAGCAACAGACGATGCTACAGCAGCAACAGACGATGCTACAGCAGCAGCAGACGATGCTACAGCAGCAGCAGATGATGCTACAGCAGCAGCAGACGGTACTACAGCAGCAGGAGCAGCTGACGGTGGTACAGCAGCAGCAGCTGACAGTGCAGCAGCAGCTGACGGTGATACAGCAGCAGCAGCAGCTGTACCACCAATAGTAGCGATGGTTGATTGGGGTTTATTATACAACCTGGCCAGCTCGGAGACACGCACTCCACTTTCATACTTATCAATGATCTTTTTCTTCATCTCCATAGTAATTCTCACCCTTATTGCTGTAGGGTTGGCACTAGAAGCTTTCTTGGGGCCCATGGTCACTTATTTTCCAGAAAAAAATCACCAAAAACACTGTAATAATACAAAATGTTCCGATTGTATGCTGGATGTTACCGCGGAGGCTGGCTGGTAAACAATGCCACCCGCGGAACATGTGAGCGTGGCTCAGGCCGCACATTGGACGCGTCTCGGACGAAGGCCGCTGAGCGGGTTTTTGGGCGCTATGCGGGGCAAAATTTTAGCGATCAAAGCGTCCGCTATGCGGATTGTCCGCTATGCAAGGCGTCCGTTATGCGGGGGTCCACTGTACTTGAATAAACTTACTTACATACATACGAAAGGAATAATTTTCTACAGTTACCCCCAGTAACACATTTTCTCTTATGTTAGATTAGAGAAAATGTTATTCTTGCCGTCACTTGTACAAGTTATGTGGCTCCCACATCTTATATTTATGTTTATTTATTCTATTGTGGGGTGTATTTATCATCTTTTTATGTTATGTATCGTGTTTATTATATAATTTTGAAAAAAAATATCATGGATGGATTAATGAAAATGTGTATATTAATGTAATATACGACATTTAATGAGACTCGGTGATTATTGTTATTATTATCATCATTTCTAATATGGCGTCACTTGTGCAAGTCGTCTGCTACCACATCTCACATTTATGTTTATTTATTCTACTGTGGGGTGTATTTATCTTATTTATATGTTATGTATTGTGTTTATTATATAATTTCGAAAAAAATATCATGGATGGATTAATGAAAATGTGTATATTAACGTAATATACGACATTTAAATGACTCGATGATTATTATTATCATTACTAATATGACGTCTGGAGACATAAGACACTTACCAATTTTAATGTGTACCTGCATGCCAGCACAGTATGTAAGTTTATTTAGGTACAGGTATACATAAGTATAATTATCAGAGTATATATAAAATATGAAATAACTTTTAAAAACATTTGAAATTTTGGAGTTTCCAGACAAAATGGAGAGACTTAGTGCTTACTGAGCTCATGGAGAATGTAAACAAACAGGGTGGGGCACGGTGACCGTATTAGAAAGTAGGTGGGGGGAGCCGTATAGCGAGTTTTGGTCATAATTTGAAATGTCCGTATTAGCGGAACGCTGTAAAGTGAAACACCGTAAAGCGGGGCCTTCCTGTACCTGTGACAGAGAGAGAGAGAGAGATACAGATACAGATACAGATATATATATATATATATATATATATATATATATATATATATATATATATATATATATATATATATATATATATATATATATATATATATATATGTATTATATATATATTATATATTATATATATATTATATATATATATATATTTTAAATATATTATATATATACTATATATATATACTAAAAAAAATATATAATACATAATATATATATAATATATATATATAGATAACGTTTTTTGACTCCACATATACCTCAACGCACCACTCACCTTTTTTCCCTCATCAATTCTATGATTAACCTCATCCTTCATAAATCCATCCGCCGACACGTCAACTCCCAAGTATCTGAAAACATTCACTTCTTCCATACTCCTCCTCCCCAATTTGATATCCAATTTTTCTTTATCTAAATCATTTGACACCCTCATCACCTTACTCTTTTCTATGTTCACTTTCAACTTTCTACCTTTACACACATTCCCAAACTCATCCACCAACCTTTGCAATTTTTCTTTAGAATCTCCCATAAGCACAGTATCATCAGCAAAAAGTAACTGTGTCAATTCCCATTTTGAATTTGATTCCCCATAATTTAATCCCACCCCTCTCCCAAACACCCTAGCATTTACTTCCTTTACAACCCCATCTATAAATATATTAAACAACCATGGTGACATTACACATCCCTGTCTAAGACCTACTTTTACCAGGAAGTAGTCTCCCTCTCTTCTACACACCCTAACCTGAGCCTCACTATCCTCATAAAAACTCTTTACAGCATTTAATAACTTACCACCTATTCCATATACTTGCAACATCTGCCACATTGCTCCTCTATCCACTCTATCATATGCCTTTTCTAAATCCATAAATGCAATAAAAACTTCCCTATCTTTATCTAAATACTGTTCACATGTATGCTTCAATGTAAACACCTGATCTACACATCCCCTACCCACTCTAAAACCTCCTTGCTCATCCGCAATCCTACATTCTGTCTTACCTCTAATTCTTTCAATTATAACCCTACCGTACACTTTTCCTGGTATACTCAGTAAGCTTATTCCTCTATAATTTTTACAGTCTCTTTTGTCCCCTTTCCCTTTATATAAAGGGACTATACATGCTCTCTGCCAATCCCTAGGTACCTTCCCCTCTTTCATACATTTATTAAACAAAAGTACCAACCACTCCAACACTATATCCCCCCCTGCTTTTAACATTTCTGTCATGATCCCATCAGTTCCAGCTGCTTTACCCCCTTTCATTTTACTTAATGCCTCACGTACCTCCCCCACACTTACATTCTGCTCTTCTTCACTCCTAAAAGATGATATACCTCCCTGACCAGTGCATGAAATTACTGCCTCTGTTTCTTCCTTAACATTTAAAAGTTCCTCAAAATATTCTCGCCATCTACCCAATACCTCCATCTCCCCATCTACTAACTCCCCTACTCTGTTTTTAACTGACAAATCCATATTTTCCCTAGGCTTTCTTAACTTGTTTAACTCACTCCAAAATTTTTTCTTATTTTCATTAAAATTTCTTGACAGTGCCTCTCCCACTCTATCATCTGCTCTCCTTTTGCACTCTCTTTACCTTTCTTTTACTCTCCATATACTCTGCTCTTCTTATAACACTTCTGCTTTGTAAAAACCTCTCATAAGCTACCCTTTTCTCTTTTATCACACCCTTTACTTCATCATTCCACCAATCACTCCTCTTTCCTCCTGCCCCCACTTTCCTATAACCACAAACTTCTGCCCCACATTCTAATACTGCATTTTTAAAACTATTCCAACCCTCTTCAACCCCCCCACTACTCATCTTTGCACTAGCCCACCTTTCTGCCAATAGTCGCTTATATCTCACCCGAACTTCCTCCTCCCTTAGTTTATACACTTTCACCTCCCTCTTACTTGTTGTTGCCACCTTCCTCTTTTCCCATCTACCTCTTACTCTAACTGTAGCTACAACTAAATAATGATCCGATATATCAGTTGCCCCTCTATAAACATGTACATCCTGGAGCCTACCCATCAACCTTTTATCCACCAATACATAATCTAATAAACTACTTTCATTACGTGCTACATCATACCTTGTATATTTATTTATCCTCTTTTTCATAAAATATGTATTACTTATTACCAAATTTCTTTCTACACATAGCTCAATTAAAGGCTCCCCATTTACATTTACCCCTGGCACCCCAAATTTACCTACTACTCCTTCCATAACATTTTTACCCACTTTAGCATTGAAATCCCCAACCACCATTACTCTCACACTTGGTTCAAAACTCCCCACGCATTCACTCAACATTTCACAAAATCTCTCTCTCTCCTCTACACTTCTCTCTTCTCCAGGTGCATACACGCTTATTATAACCCACTTTTCACATCCAATCTTTATTTTACTCCACATAATCCTTGAATTAATACATTTATAGTCCCTCTTTTCCTGCCATAGCTTATCCTTCAACATTATTGCTACTCCTTCTTTAGCTCTAACTCTATTTGAAACCCCTGACCTAATCCCATTTATTCCTCTCCACTGAAACTCTCCCACCCCCTTCAGCTTTGTTTCACTAGCCCATTGTTCCCGGCATTTTAGTTGACTTTTACAACACGCATGGCTTACGGAGGAAAGATTCTTATTCCACTTCCCCATGGATATAAAAGGAAAATTAATAAGACCAAGAACTATTAAGATAAAATCAAAGAAAACTCAGATGAGTGTGTATAAATAAATGTGTACATGTATGTGTAGTGTGACCTAAGTGTAAGTAGAAGTAGCAAGACATGCCTGTAATCTTGCATATTTATGAGACAGACAAAAGACATCAGCAATCCTACCATCATGTAAAACAATCACAGGCTTCGTTTTACACTCACTTGGCAGGACGGTAGTACCTCCCTGGGTGGTTGCTGTCTACCAACCTACTACCTATATATATATATATATATATTTTTTTTTTTTTATTATCACACCGGCCGATTCCCACCAAGGCAGGGTGGCCCGAAAAAGAAAAACTTTCACCATCATTCACTCCATCACTGTCTTGCCAGAAGGGTGCTTTACACTACAGTTTTTAAACTGCAACATTAACACCCCTCCTTCAGAGTGCAGGCACTGTACTTCCCATCTCCAGGACTCAAGTCCGGCCTGCCGGTTTCCCTGAATCCCTTCATAAATGTTACTTTGCTCACACTCCAACAGCACGTCAAGTATTAAAAACCATTTGTCTCCATTCACTCCTATCAAACACGCTCACGCATGCCTGCTGGAAGTCCAAGCCCCTCGCACACAAAACCTCCTTTACCCCCTCCCTCCAACCCTTCCTAGGCCGACCCCTACCCCGCCTTCCTTCCACTACAGACTGATACACTCTTGAAGTCATTCTGTTTCGCTCCATTCTCTCTACATGTCCGAACCACCTCAACAACCCTTCCTCAGCCCTCTGGACAACAGTTTTGGTAATCCCGCACCTCCTCCTAACTTCCAAACTACGAATTCTCTGCATTATATTCACACCACACATTGCCCTCAGACATGACATCTCCACTGCCTCCAGCCTTCTCCTCGCTGCAACATTCATCACCCACGCTTCACACCCATATAAGAGCGTTGGTAAAACTATACTCTCATACATTCCCCTCTTTGCCTCCAAGGACAAAGTTCTTTGTCTCCACAGACTCCTAAGTGCACCACTCACTCTTTTTCCCTCATCAATTCTATGATTCACCTCATCTTTCATAGACCCATCCGCTGACACGTCCACTCCCAAATATCTGAATACATTCACCTCCTCCATACTCTCTCCCTCCAATCTGATATTCAATCTTTCATCACCTAATCTTTTTGTTATCCTCATAACCTTACTCTTTCCTGTATTCACCTTTAATTTTCTTCTTTTGCACACCCTACCAAATTCATCCACCAATCTCTGCAACTTCTCTTCAGAATCTCCCAAGAGCACAGTGTCATCAGCAAAGAGCAGCTGTGACAACTCCCACTTTGTGTGTGATTCTTTATCTTTTAACTCCACGCCTCTTGCCAAGACCCTCGCATTTACTTCTCTTACAACCCCATCTATAAATATATTAAACAACCACGGTGACATCACACATCCTTGTCTAAGGCCTACTTTTACTGGGAAATAATTTCCCTCTTTCCTACATACTCTAACTTGAGCCTCACTATCCTCGTAAAAACTCTTCACTGCTTTCAGTAACCTACCTCCTACACCATATATATATATATATATATATATATATATATATATATATATATATATATATATATATATATATATATATATATATATATATATATATATATATATATAGAGAGAGAGAGAGAGAGAGAGAGAGAGAGAGATATTCAGAGAGAGATAGATGGATAGATACAGAGAGAGAGAGAGATACAGAGAGAAAGAGATACAGAGAGAGAGAGATACAGAGAGAGAGAGATACAGAGAGAGATAGATACAGAGAGAGATAGATACAGAGAGAGATACAGAGAGAGAGAGATACAGAGCGAGAGAGATACAGAGGGAGATAGATAGAGAGAGTGATAGATACAGATATAGATACAGAGAGATAGATATAGAGAGAGACAGCCACATTCGGTCAGCCAGTCAGCCAGCCGGATACGTATTACACGTGTTCCAGAGTTGTTTCTCTTTACTTAGGGTATAGGTTATACTACATTCTGGTAGGATGACTCTACCAGTGGTATTCTCCCATTCCACTGGGTCAACAATACATAAAGATAACAGTAACATATGATACTGTATGCGATGTAAAATTTACAATACAGTTCACTTCCATGTATACATTATATACAGTACATAAATAATTAAAATATAACAATGTAAGTAAATTATGGTAAAAAGAATGAAATAATGATTGTACATTACTATGTAGGTAGTTTATATAGGAAAGGTTTGACATTGTCCTACCCAATATGTGGGTAATTTTCAAAGGTTCGACTTACGTCCATTTTGGCTTACGACCGGTTGGTCGGAACCAAGCTTGGTCGTAAGTCGGATGGTAGGTGTATTATTATTATTATTATTATTATTATTATTTTTTTTCAACAAGTCGGCCGTCTCTTACCAAGGCAGGGTGACCCAAAAAGAAAGATCTCCAAAAAGAAAATACTTTCATCATCATTCAACACATTCACCTCACTCACACATAATCACTGTTTTTGCAGAGGTGCCCAGAATACAACAGTTTAGAAGTATATACGTATAAAAATACACAGTATATCCCTCCAAACTGCCAGTATCCCAAACCCCTCCTTTAGAGTGCAGGCATTGTACTTCCCATTTCCAGGACTCAAGTCCGGTTATATAAAATAACCGGTTTACGTGAATCCCTTCACTAAATATTACCCTGCTCACACTCCAACAGCTCGTCAGGTCCCAAATACCATTCGTCTCCACTCACTAATATCTAACACGCTCGCGCACGCTTGCTGGAAGTCCAACCCCCTCGCCCACACCTCCTCCTTTACCCCTCCCTCCAACCTTTTTGAGGATGACCCCTGCCCCGCCTTCATTGCCCTACAGATTTATACGCTCTCCATGTCATTCTACTTTGATCCATTCTCTCTAAATGTCCAAACCACTCAACAAACCCTCTTCAGCCCTCTGACTAATACTTTTATTAACTCCACACCTCCTAATTTCCA
The DNA here is from genome assembly GCF_038502225.1 of Cherax quadricarinatus. Classification (NCBI taxonomy): domain Eukaryota; kingdom Metazoa; phylum Arthropoda; class Malacostraca; order Decapoda; family Parastacidae; genus Cherax; species Cherax quadricarinatus. Next base: position 17,448,060 of record NC_091331.1, on the reverse strand, counting down.
CACTTCGAATATTCTGCATAATATTTACACCACATATTGCCCTTAGACAGGACATCTCCACTGCCCCCAACCGCCTCCTCGCTGCAGCATTTACAACCCAAGCTTCACACCCATATAAGAGTGTTGGTACTACTATACTTTCATAAATTCCCTTCTTTGCCTCTATAAATAACATTTTTTTCCCTCCACATATACCTCAGTGCACCACTCACCTTTTTTCCTTCATCAATTCTATGATTAACCTCTTCCTTCATAAATCCATCCGCTGACACGTCAACTCCCAAATATCTGAAAACATTCACTTCTTCCATACTACTCCTCCCCAATTTGATATCCAATTTTCCTTTATCTAAATCATTTGATGCCCTCATCTCCTTACGCTTTTCTGTGTTCACTTTCAACTCTCTACCTTTACACACACTCCCAAATTTGTCCACTAACCTTTGCAATTTTTCTTTAGAATCTCACATAAGCACAGTATCATCAGCAAAAAGTAGCTGTGTCACTTCCCATTTTGTATTTAATTCCCCATAATTTAATCCTACCCCTCTCCTGAACACCCTAGCATTTACTTCTTTTACAACTCCATCTATAAATATATTAAACAACCATGGTGACATTACACATCCCTGCCTAAGACCTACTTTTACTGGGCAGTAGTCTCCCTCTCTTCTACACACCCTAACCTGAGCCTCACTATCCTCATAAAAACTCTTTACAGCATTTAGTAACCTACCACCTATTCCATATACAGTGGACCCCTGCCTTACGATGGCATCGCGTTACGTTAAATCCTCCATACGATACATTTTAACGCAAAAATTTTGCCTCGCCTCACGTGATTCATCTGGGACGTGTCCCACGTGTGGCCTGTGCGCACCTCAGCTGCTCCCCTGGGTGCCAATATTTACAAGCCAACCAGTGCGGTCGCATCCACACATACATTCGGTACATTTCATATTGTCACGGTGTTTTTAGTGATTGTAGCTGCAAAATAAGTCACCATGGGCCCCAAGAAAGCTTCTAGTGCCAACCCTGTGGTAAAAAGGGTGAAAATTACTATTGAAATGAAGAAAGAGATACGAAAGTGGAGTGCATGTCTCAGAGCTGGCCAGGTTGTATACCAAACCCCAGTCAACCATCGCTTCTATTGTGGCCAACAAAACTGCAATCAAGGAAGCTGTTCTTGCAAAAGGTGCAAGTTTGTTTTCGAAACAGAGATCGCAAGTACTCGAAGATGTTGAGAGACTGTTATTGGTGTATATAAACGATAAACAGATAGCAGGAGATACCATCTCTCAAGCGATTATATGTAAAAAGGGTGAGAAAAATGTACTATCGTACCACGGTCAGCTGCTGCTGCACCACAGTCAGCTGCTGCTGCACCACAGTCAGCTGTTGCTGCACCATGGTCAGCTGTTGCTGCACCACCATCAACTGTTGCTGCACCACAGTCAGCTGCTGCTGCACCACCGTCAGCTGTTGCTGCACCACAGTCAGCTGTTGTTGAACCATGGTCAGCTGCTGCTGCACCACGGTCAGCTGCTGCTGCACCATGGTCAGCTGCTGCTGCACCACGGTCAGCTGCTGCTGCACCATGGTCAGCTGCTGCTGCACCACAGTCAGCTGTTGCTGCACCCCAGTCAGCTGTTGCTGCACCACAGTCAGCTGTTGCTGCACCACTATCATGTGGGGTTCGAACACGTGGATAGGGTAAAGTAATACTCACGTAGGCTGGAAGTACGTATATTATAACGGTAAGTATGGAAGAGCCAAACAGCCGTGTCCTGCCTCCTTGCTCACTCTCGTATAACTGACCGCACAAAGTACGTATATTATAACGGTAAGTATGGAAGAGCCAAACAGCCGTGTCCTGCCTCCTTGCTCACTCTCGTATAACTGACCGCCCACAGTACCCATATGTGAGGGGGTCTTTGAATACTGCTGTGGTCAGCACAATATGAATACAGACAGTGATTCAGGCAGAGACGGTTGGTAGCGAGTCATCTACTGGTACACTGGTTACTGGTAACTGGTTACTACTAGTACACTGGTAACTGGTTACTACTACTGAGACCACAGTCAGCTGTTGCTGCACCACCGTCAGCTGTTGCTGCACCACGGTCAGCTGTTGCTGCACCACTGTCAGCTGTTGTTGAACCACGGTCAGCTGCTGCTGCACCACGGTCAGCTGCTGCTGCACCACGGTCAGCTGCTGCTGCACCACGGTCAGCTGCTGCTGCACCACAGTCAGCTGCTGCTGCACCACCGTCAGCTGTTGCTGCATCACGGACAGCTGCGGCTGCACCACAGTCAGCTGTTGCTGCACCACCATCAGCTGTTGCTCCACCACCGTCAGCTGTACTACTCGAAGATGTGGAGAGTGTGTTGTTGGTGTGGCTTAATGGGAAACAAATACCGAGAAATAATTAACCCCAGATGGTTAGCCACCCAGGATAACCCAAGAAAGCCAGTGCATCATCGAGGACTGTAACTTATTTCTGTTGGGGTCCTTAATCTTGTCCCCCAGGATGCGACCCTCAACAGTCGACTAACACCCTGGTGAACAGGAAAAAATGCCTGGAACTAGTGCTCATATTGGTGAATTTAAGGCCAGCAGAGGTTGTAGTGGCATACACAGTGCGATAAGGCATGGTGAAGCTGAAAAATTCCAACCCCAACAAGTGTTCATCTGTGATGAAGCAGGCCTGCTCTGGAAGAAAATGCCAAAGAGGACCTACATTACTCAGGAGGAAAAGGCACTCCCAGGACACAAGCCTGTGAAAGACAGGCTAACTCATGTTATGTTGTAGTGCTAGTGGGGATTGCAAAGTGAAGCCTTTACTCATGCATCACTCTGAAAATCCCAGAGTGTTCAAGAAAAACAGTGTCTCATCACTCATCAGTACTCTTCAATAAAGGGAAGTGTCATTTTAACATTAATTTATGTAGTTATTGTGCATGTCTCATTGTTTTCTTTGTAGGGAAATGTATATTTCATGATTTTTTTTTTTTTTAATTTGGCTGTCTGGAACGGATTTATTGGATTTCCATTATTTCTTATGGGAAAAATTAATTCGGCTAATGATAATTTCGGCTAAAGATGAGCTCTCAGGAACGGATTAGTATCGTTAGGCAGGGTCCACTGCACTTGCAACATCTGCCACATTGCTCTCCTATCCACTCTATCATATGCTTTTTCTAAATCCATAAATGCAATAAAAACTTCCCTACCTTTATCTAAATACTGTTCACGTATATGCTTCAATGTAAACATTTGATCTACACATCCCCTACCTACTCTAAAACCTCCTTGCTCATCCGTAATTCTACATTCTGTCTTGCCTCTTATTCTTTCAATAATAACCCTACCATACACTTTTCCTGGTATACTCAGTAAACTTATTCCTTTATAATTTTTACAATCTCCTTTGTCCCCTTCCCTTTATATAAAGGGACTATACACACTCTCTGCCAATCCCTAGGTACCTTCCCCTCTTTCATACATTTATTAAACAAAAGTACCAACCACTCCAACACTGTCCCCCTCCCCTTGCTTTTAACATTTCTGTCATGATCCCGTCAGTTCCAGCTGCTTTACCCCCTTTCATTCTACGTAATGCCTCACTCACCTCCCCCACACTCACATCCTGCTCTTCTTCACTCCTAAAAGATGGTATACCTCCCTGGCCAGTGCATGAAATTACCGCCTCCCATTCTTCGTCGACATTTAAAAGTTCCTTAAAATATTCTTGCCATCTACCCAATACCTCCATCTCCCCATCTACTAACTCTCCTACTCTGTTTTTAACTGACAAATCCATTTGTTCCCTAGGCTTTCTTAACTTGTTAAACTCACTCCAAAATTTTTTCTTATTTTCATTAAAATTTCTTTGTGTCTTCAAGACCAATAACACAGTCTTAATGATTTTAATGTGTACCTACATGCCAGCACAGGTGCAAGACGTGGAGTTTAACCCTTTGAGGGTCGACAGGCCCTCTCCGAAACTCGTTCTCAGGGTCGGCCAAATTTAAAAAAAAAACAAAAAAATTATTTTTTCTTATGAAAAAATAGGTTTTTTTTTTTCTAAATATTATAGGCTAAACAAAAAAATTTTACCGTCAATACTTACCGAGATATGGAGGCGTGAAGTTTGCCAAAATTGAAAAACATCTGGTAACATCGCCGACTGCCGTCACCCGGTATTTTTGTATTTACTTTTTTATGTACTATTTTCAATTATTTTTCAATTTTTCTTTTTCTGAGTAACTTTTATGGCCTCTGAGACTAATATGATCAGTACAGTGGACCCCCGCATAGCGACCTTAATCCGTGCAAGAGGGCTGGCTGTTATGCGAAATGTTCGGTATGCGAATGAATTTTCCCCATAAGAAATAATGGAAATCAAATTAATCCGTGCAAGACACCCAAAAGTATGAAAAAAAAATTTTTACCACATGAAATATACATTTTCCTACACACCACAAAAAGAAGGATACATGCACAATAGTAGAGTAGTACATGCACAATATATATTGTGCATGTACTACTCTACTAAATGAAGAATAAATGACACTTACCTTTATTGAAGATGCAGCAATGACTGATGAGACACTGTGTCCTGGGAGTGCCTTTTCCTCCTGAGTACTGTAGGTCCTGTTTGGCATTTTCTTCCAGAACAGGCCTTATCACACTGTGTATGCCACTACGATTCTTAAATCTCTCAAACCAACCTTTGCTGGCTCTAAATTCACCAATATGAGCACTAGTTCCAGGCATTTTCCCTGTTCACCTGGGTGTTAGTCGACTGGTGTGGGTTGCATCCTGGGAGACAAGATTAAGGACCCCAATGGAAATAAGTTAGACAGTCTTCGATGACACTGACTTTTTTGGGTTATCCTGGGTGGCAAATCCTCTGGGGTTAATTGTTTCTTGGTATTCTCAATAAGCCACACCAACAACGGTGGTACAGCAGCAGCAGCAGCAGCTGACGGTGGTACAGCAGCAACAGACGATGCTACAGCAGCAACAGACGATGCTACAGCAGCAGCAGACGATGCTACAGCAGCAGCAGACGATGCTACAGCAGCATCAGCAGCTGACGGTGGTACAGCAGCAACAGACGATACTACAGCAGCAACAGACGATGCTACAGCAGCAGCAGACGATGCTACAGCAGCAACTGACGATGTTACAGCAGCAGCAGACGATGCTACAGCAGCAGCAGCAGCAGACGATGCTACAGCAGCAGCAGCAGCTGACGGTGGTACAGCAGCAGCAGCAGCAGCTGACGGTGGTACAGCAGCAGCAGGAGCTGTACCACCAATAGTAGCGATGGTTGATTGGGGTTTATTATACAACCTGGCCAGCTCAGAGACACGCACTCCACTTTCATACTTATCAATGATCTTTTTCTTCATCTCCATAGTAATTCTCACCCTTATTGCTGTAGGGTTGGCACTAGAAGCTTTCTTGGGGCCCATGGTCACTTATTTTCCAGAAAAAATCACCAAAAACACTGTAATAATACGAAATGTTCTGATTGTATGCTAGGATGTTACCGCGGAGGCTGGCTGGTAAACAATGCCACCAGCGGAACATGTGAGCGTGGCTCAGGCCGCACATTGAACGCGTCTCGGACGAAGGGCGTTGAGCGGGTTTTTGGGCGGTATGTGAGGCAAAATTTTTGCGATCAAAGCGTCCGGTATGCGGATTGTACGGTATGCGATGCATCTGGTATGCGGGGGTCCACTGTATTTTGTAAGTTTTTTCTTTTTCAATACTACACAATAAGGGCATAAACACTGTTGTCATTATTTTGTTTGCAGAAAATATTTACACAAACAAACGATATGAAATGTTGTTTATTACTATTTTTCTATATTTTATATACACATATACAGTCACAGGGAATGTTTCTAGAAGTTCTGCAGCCTGTGGAACTCTTTGAAACATGGTGTCATGCACAGTGGTGTTTTACATTCCTCACACATAAAACGAGTGTCTCTGCGTTGTTGTGGGCGTTTTTTTGTATGTGAACAGACGTAACACCTCTTCTGAGCCTTTTTCTTGAAAGCAGTAGCAGGCACTTTTACCAGGAAGTGATCACCATGCTTCAGACGAGCTGGTAGTTGTTGATAATTTGGTGGGCGGTCAATTGCAGGTGCTGTTCCTTGGTACTTGAATACTATTTGTCTGATGACAGACAAACAGAATTCGCCGTACTGTGGTTTGTTTCTGGTCCTCATCTTATACATATTATAAGCATTGAGCATGGAAATGTCCAGAAGATGGAAAAACAGTTTGATGTACCACTTATAACTCTTGCGAACACAATCAGCAGACCCAATCTGCATGTCACATTTGTCCACTGAATGCATGTTGAAGGTGTAATCAATCACAGCTGCAGGTTTTAGAATGGGTTCATTGCTCTCTCTATGCTGCCTGCCACTGTCTGCCATTTCATTAGGGTGAACTGATGACAACAGTGTGACATCTCGTTTGTCATGCCACCGAAATGCCATGATGTCATTGGCAGCAAACGTCTGCACCTCACCTCTACGAGTGCCAGCGTCAAACCTGGGTATATGTTTCCGATTTGCACGCACTGTGCCACACACATCTGTCATGTTCACTCGCAAAAAATCACTGAGTGAGGGGCTTGTGTACCAGTTATCTGTATATAATATATGCCCCTTACCAAGGTATGGTTCTATCATTGTTCTAACCACATCACCTGAGATGCCCAATAACTTCCTGGTATTTTGCAATGTATAACTTCCAGTGTACACAATAATATCCAATAACAGACCACTGTAACAATCACAAAGCACAAACAACTTTATACCAAAGCGTTTCCTCTTGCTTGGTATGTACTGCTTGAAAGAGTCTTCCTTTGAACAGAATCAAAGACTCGTCAATTAGAAGCTTCCTGAAGGGATAAAAATGCATACTGAATTTCTCTTTCAGATACACAAACACATTCCTAATCTTATATAACCTGTCAGTTCTGTCAGGCCTGGTTTTGTCTGAGAAGTGAAGCATACGTAACATTAGCAAAAATCGATTCACTGGCATTATATCACTGAAACCTGGGGTTGCAATCAGGCGGTCTGTTGACCAGTATGATTTCACTTTGTGCTTATACACATATGGCATAAGCATTATTGTGGCAAAGAAAAGATACATCTCAGCCACAGTTGCCTCCTTCCACTGGTGTAGACGTGATTTTGGTGAAAGTAATGTGTTTGCCATGGTGTACTCGTAGTATGTGTTGCTTTCCATGACAATACTTTCCATCAATGGTTCGTCAAAGAATAACTCGAAACATTCCAGTTCAGTGGCATTGTTCCCAAGTGTACAAGATGGCCGTATTCCACTTTGGCTGTCATCAAACTGGTGGGCATTTGGAACAAAATTGACAGCTTCCTGCCAATCCCAGGTGCGGTCTGCTGGTGGGTACTGGACAATGACAGGTGGTTGTGGTTGTGGAGGTTGTGGTTTTGGAGGCTGGTGTGGTGGGTGGGTGGGGGATGGTGGCCTTTGTTGTAGATCAGCTGAGGCAGCGGCGTGGGTGGCAGCATGGCCCACTGCTGGTGCCTCACCGCCGGCACCACTACCACCATACACATTTTCCATCCCAATTGCAACAGTATCATCGTCATTTTCACTCTCTGTTCCTGTTGTACAGCCACGGAATGTACTCCGAGATGCACTCCTTCCCCTTGGAATAGCATATGGCACACTACCAGAGCGCATATATCGTCGTATATACTGACGCTTCACTGGGGAATATTGCACTTCACTATCACTACTGGAACTAGTTTGAAGAGCTTGTAGTTCATATTCACTATCACTATCATCATCCATGCTCTCATCTGAGTCTGGGATTTGGGAAAATAGAAGTTTTGTCTTCGATTCTGGTACAACTGAACGTGAACAAGACGGCCCAGCACCAGAGGTGGAAGGCTGAGGGTCGTCTGGGTTTTCCTCACTATTACCGATATTATGGTCATTAGTTTCGGTCAGAACCTCACCGAAACCTTGAAACTCATCTTCACTGGCACTTCCATCTGTATTAGAACTGTCACTGGGGAACAAAAGTGTCCCAATTTGCCGAGGAGTGAGGAGCTTCTTACCGCGAGGCATTGTGGACATTGTTTACTAAGATGGTGTTCCCACAATGCACCACTGGGTCCCATATTTTTTTTCTACCGCGCACACCGACCACACAGACCCATTCTCTCACATGTAGGCCTACCAGCCTTTTCACGCGAGATTTGACGGCGCTAGAATTTGTGCGTACTAGTACGTCAAAAACCCCTACATGTAAGACGTACTAGTACGTCCGAAGCCCTCAAAGGGTTAAAGCAGTTAAATTCATATTTTATTCATTCTAGAGTGTATATCAGGTTTTTTTTTCACATATATTGTTTATGTCATATTAGATGAATTGTGATAGATAAATAAGCTGTATAACGATATTAGCATCACATTGAAGATGTGACAACTCTGCTTCGTGTGTAATACCTGTTGGTTCATGAGCGGCTCTGAGACAGCGAGACAAGCAGACAGAAAGACAGACATATAGGTAGACAGAAAGACAGACACACAGGTAGACAGACAGATATACAGGCAGACAAATACAGACAGATTTATGTGCAACAGTGAAAACAAATAGAGTTTGAGAGTAAGAGCCTTCTTGCCACAATCTCCAGTGCAAAATTCAGACTTCCTGTTAGAGACCAGTTAGTACAGCTAATGCAGTATGATGCTGCTGATAGGGCAGGGTAACTCAAGCTGATGCTGCCTGCATGGCGCATTGCCGCCACCAGTATCGTCAAATATTGTACAGTGGTACATATCAGCCAGCCTAGCCCAGCTGCCAGATGTACGGTCGTAAGCTGAGTGGACGTATGTCGAGCAGGTCATAAGCCGGATGGTAGGGTACTAAATTTAAAAAACTTTTGTTTTTCTTTTTAGAGTCACCCTGGTAGGATATGGCCGTTTGTTTAAAAAATAAAAATACTCACTGTCAATCCTTGTCCTGCCAGAAGTGTGTTGATATCACTATTCATATGATCCCTAACCTGCAATATCTTCACTTCCTTCAGAGTGCAGGCATTGTACCTCCCCCTCCAGGACTCCAGTCTAGCTAACCGGTTTCCCTGAATCCCTCCACAAATGTTACTTTGCTCTCATTCCATCAGTACGTCAAGTCATAAAAACCAATTGTCTCTAGTTACCCAAGTCTAACATGCTCACACAAAGCCTGTTGGATGTTCAGGCCCTAGCACTCTAAGCCTCTTTTACTCCCTCCAGCCTTTTTGGGAGACCCTCTACCTCTCCTTCCATCACAGATTTATAAACCATTTTAGTCACCCTATTTTGCTCCATCACTTCTAAATGCCCAAACTACCTCAGTAACTTTTTCTCAGTCCTCTTGAGCTATGCTTTTGGTAACCCAACATTTACTCTAATCTCCATGCTCCTAATTCTCTGCATATAATGTTCACATCACATATCTCCCTCAAACGTAACATCTCCACAACCTTCAGCCTCCTCTTGACTGCAACATTTAACTCGCCCTATCACAACCCCTGAATTAAAAGGGCTGACTGTGTTGCAATTAAAAAAAATTCTGAAAGAATATCTTTCTGAAGGTAATGACACCAAAAGTATGAAATTTGATGGAAAACTTATAGAATTACTCAGGCATAAAGTTCACTGTCTGGACTCAGTTTACACATCAGTACTATTTTAACCGTTTGACTGTTTTGGTCGTATATACATGTTGTATGAACCAGTGATTCAGACATATTAATACAGCAAAATTCTAGTGGCTTCAAATAAAGTAGAGAAAGCTGGTAGGCCCACATGTGAGAGAATGGGTCATTGTGCACAGTATAAAAAAATCCTGCAACATGCAATGCATAATGAAAAAAAAATCGCTGACCATATTTTTGGATTAAAAAGCCAAATTTGAGGTGTATATTCGTATAGTATTTATGGTTGTATTCTCATTTTCTTGGTCTCATTTGATAGAATGGAAGACATGTTATGGAAATGGAGATGATTTTGATTAGTTTCATGATGAAAAGGACCTTGAAATTGAGCTCACAGTAGCGGAAATGTTTGATTTTTACCGATGCTATCTGTGCCTGGGGTTCAACTGCAGCAACACACCTAAAGCCAGTAATAACCCAACAAAAACCCGCAGTAAGAATAATCACTAAATCCCATCCCTGGCAACACCCCTCCCCCCCACTCTTCATAGATCTAAACGTACTCCCTGTTCAGAACATCCACACTTACTACTGTGCAATCTATATCTACAGGACCTTAAATTCCAATATTAACCTTGACCTAAAGTGCTTTCTTGATAGTTGTGACAGGATCCACAGGCATAACATCAGACACAAACATCTCTTTGACATTCCCCTTGTCTGACTAAACCTTTACAAAAGTTCACTGTATTTCAAAGGACCTAAAATCTGGAACACCCTACCTGAAAACTCTAAAACTGCAGACACACTCATCACTTTCAAAACTACAATTAGAAAACATCTTATCTCCCTGATACACCCTGACAACTAACTACATGATAACCACCTGGTGGTTCACAATTACACTCACTCACCCACCCACTGACCATAAGCACAGAAATACTAATCTTAATCTTAAAGTAATGAATTCTACCTAGTCATAAGTTTGCCTATGATACTCCAATATAGACACTTTTTTTTTTTTTTTTTTTTTTTTTCAACAAGTCGGCCGTCTCCCACCGAGGCAGGGTGACCCAAAAAAGAAAGAAAATCCCCAAAAAGAAAATACTTTCATCATCATTCAACACTTTCACCACACTCGCACATTATCACTGTTTTTGCAGAGGTGCTCAGAATACAACAGTCTAGAAGCATACACATATAAAGATACACAACATATCCCTCCAAACTGCCAATATCCCAAACCCCTCCTTTAAAGTGCAGGCATTGTACTTCCCATTTCCAGGACTCAAGTCCGACTATATGAAAATAACCGGTTTCCCTGAATCCCTTCACTAAATATTACCCTGCTCACACTCCAACAGATCGTCAGGTCCCAAGTACCATTCGTCTCCATTCACTCCTATCTAACACGCTCACGCACGCTTGCTGGAAGTCCAAGCCCCTTACCCACAAAACCTCCTTTACCCCCTCTCTCCAACCCTTTCGAGGACGACCCCTACCCCGCCTTCCTTCCCCTATAGATTTATATGCTTTCCATGTCATTCTACTTTGATCCATTCTCTCTAAATGACCAAACCACCTCAACAACCCCTCTTCTGCCCTCTGACTAATACTTTTATTAACTCCACACCTTCTCCTAATTTCCACACTCCGAATTTTCTGCATAATATTTACACCACACATTGCCCTTAAACAGGACATCTCCACTGCCTCCAACCGTCTCCTCGCTGCTGCATTTACCACCCAAGCTTCACACCCATATAAGAGTGTTGGTACTACTATACTTTCATACATTCCCTTCTTTGCCTCCATAGATAACGTTTTTTGACTCCACATATACCTCAACGCACCACTCACCTTTTTTCCCTCATCAATTCTATGATTAACCTCATCCTTCATAAATCCATCCGCCGACACGTCAACTCCCAAGTATCTGAAAACATTCACTTCTTCCATACTCCTCCTCCCCAATTTGATATCCAATTTTTCTTTATCTAAATCATTTGACACCCTCATCACCTTACTCTTTTCTATGTTCACTTTCAACTTTCTACCTTTACACACATTCCCAAACTCATCCACTAACCTTTGCAATTTTTCTTTAGAATCTCCCATAAGCACAGTATCATCAGCAAAAAGTAACTGTGTCAATTCCCATTTTGAATTTGATTCCCCATAATTTAATCCCACCCCTCTCCCAAACACCCTAGCATTTACTTCCTTTACAACCCCATCTATAAATATATTAAACAACCATGGTGACATTACACATCCCTGTCTAAGACCTACTTTTACCGGGAAGTAGTCTCCCTCTCTTCTACACACCCTAACCTGAGCCTCACTATCCTCATAAAAACTCTTTACAGCATTTAATAACTTACCACCTATTCCATATACTTGCAACATCTGCCACATTGCTCCTCTATCCACTCTATCATATGCCTTTTCTAAATCCATAAATGCAATAAAAACTTCCCTATCTTTATCTAAATACTGTTCACATATATGCTTCAATGTAAACACCTGATCTACACATCCCCTACCCACTCTAAAACCTCCTTGCTCATCCGCAATCCTACATTCTGTCTTACCTCTAATTCTTTCAATTATAACCCTACCGTACACTTTTCCTGGTATACTCAGTAAGCTTATTTCTCTATAATTTTTACAGTCTCTTTTGTCCCCTTTCCCTTTATATAAAGGGACTATACATGCTCTCTGCCAATCCCTAGGTACCTTCCCCTCTTTCATACATTTATTAAACAAAAGTACCAACCACTCCAACACTATATCCCCCCCTGCTTTTAACATTTCTGTCATGATCCCATCAGTTCCAGCTGCTTTACCCCCTTTCATTTTACGTAATGCCTCACGTACCTCCCCCACACTTACATTCTGCTCTTCTTCACTCCTAAAAGATGGTATACCTCCCTGACCAGTGCATGAAATTACTGCCTCTGTTTCTTCCTTAACATTTAAAAGTTCCTCAAAATATTCTTGCCATCTACCCAATACCTCCATCTCCCCATCTACTAACTCCCCTACTCTGTTTTTAACTGACAAATCCATATTTTCCCTAGGCTTTCTTAACTTGTTTAACTCACTCCAAAATTTTTTCTTATTTTCATTAAAATTTCTTGACAGTGCCTCTCCCACTCTATCATCTGCTCTCCTTTTGCACTCTCTCACCACTCTCTTTACCTTTCTTTTACTCTCCATATACTCTGCTCTTCTTATAACACTTCTGCTTTGTAAAAACCTCTCATAAGCTACCTTTTTCTCTTTTATCACACCCTTTACTTCATCATTCCACCAATCACTCCTCTTTCCTCCTGCCCCCACCCTCCTATAACCACAAACTTCTGCCCCACATTCTAATACTGCATTTTTAAAACTATTCCAACCCTCTTCAACCCCCCCACTACTCATCTTTGCACTAGCCCACCTTTCTGCCAATAGTCGCTTATATCTCACCCGAACTTCCTCCTCCCTTAGTTTATACACTTTCACCTCCCTCTTACTTGTTGTTGCCACCTTCCTCTTTTCCCATCTACCTCTTACTCTAACTGTAGCTACAACTAAATAATGATCCGATATATCAGTTGCCCCTCTATAGACACTTTGTATTGTGCTAAAACAAAAGCATTCACATTGCTAAACTCACAAATTATAATGTAGTCACCTAGCCTTAATACCATAATCTGTAAGGATTTAACGTTAAAAATTAATCTAAGTCTGCCCGAAATTCCTAGCCATGCTAGGTGTCCTAGTGGCCCCCTCTGTAATTAGTATTTTATAACATGTAAACCACACAATATCCAAATCCTGTAAACCCCACATTGTAACCCTTATGGAGAATAAACTTTATTTTATTTTGATTGATGTTCAAGAGGAAGCAAATAACGCCATGCATCCAATACACGTCATCTGGTGAGTCTAATATTCTTTCACAAGTGCACTGATATTATTTATACCATTTTTACAATAATGCAGTAGTCAGCATAACAGTAAATCTTCTATTTTTTGTGTGAATAAAAATTCAAAATAGAAAAAGTAAAATATAAGAGGGGCCTGGAGACGTGACTAATGAACAGAGAAAATGTTATTTTAGTGCCACGAATGTCTGTATTGTTTATTCTGGACCCTATTTTGAAATTGGCATCTTTTTTAATTTGCATGAAATTGGCCAAATTACCAATTTCTGACCACTTTGGGTAGTTGAAATTGGTAAATGGGTGGTTTCTTGTACTCATTCGATAGAACAAATAGAGTTCTAACGAAATAGCTATGAGTTTCGTTGACTGGAACAGTGGAATTGGCTGAAAATAGGGTTCAAATTGGGTGAAATTGCTGAGATCACTAATTTCACAAGAGCGTAATTCCACAAGTTTGCTATCAAATTTCATACTTTTGGTGCCATTACCACCAGAAAAAGATTATTGCTTCATAAAATTTTTTTTTTTTTTTTCCAAATATTTTGCGACAGAGAGACTTCAGGATTTGGGGTCGCAACAGTCAAAGGGTTTAACCAAATTCCCTTGTTCAGTTTGACCAAATTCTAGTTTTATTGCTAGTTAGCCTTCCAGTCTATCATTTAAGCACAGAAAACTGCCCATTCCACTATTAGAAATATTTTATAAAGTGCACAAAAGTCAGTAATTTAGCCAATTTTGCACAGAACTTGACAAATTCTAGGTTTCATAAAATGGAACAGTACCATGACTGGAACAGTACACAAATAACCCGCACTTGGGAGTTTGAAACGTATGATGGTGTTTTGGTCTGACTTGGACCATTAACTGTGTGACTAGTTACCCCTTTCTTATGAGGTGATAGAGAATCTTTTCCCAATGGTAATGACACCAAAAATACAAAATTTGATGGAAAACTTGCGAAATTACACACTCGTGAAGTTAGCTATCTTGGCAATATTTATGCATTGACGATTTCACCCACTTTGAGCCCTATTTTCTGCCATTTCCAGTGTTCCAGTCGACAAAAATCATAGCTATTTTGCTAGAACTCCATTTGTTCTATCGACTGAAATACAAGAAACTTCCCATTTACAAGTTTCAACTACCCAATAAAGTTTTCAGAAATTGGCAATTTGGCCAGTTTATCACAAAGATGCCAATTTCAAAATAGGGCCCAGAATAAACAATGCAGACATTCCTGGCACTAAAATAAAAAATTTTCTGTTCATTAGTCACGTCTCCAGGCCCCTCTTATATTGCTCTTGCTTTCCATTTTGAATTTTTATTCACACAAAAAATAGAGGATTTACTGTTATGCAGACTACTACATTATTATAATAATTGTATGAATAATGTCAACCCATCTGTGAGTGCGTATTAGACTGGCCAGTTGGACACGTATTGGACAGTGACGTCATTTGTTTACTCTTGAACATCGGCAAAAATCCAACTTTTCTGCTACTTTGAGCTCAATTTCATGGTACTTTTCATCATGATACCAATCAAAATTATCTTAATTTCTGTAATATATCTTCCATTCTATCAAATGAGACTAAGAAAGTGAGAATACAACCATAAATACCATATGAAAATTCACTGCAAAGTCGCTGTTTCAAACCAAAAACAGTCGGAGTTTTTTTTTTTCTCATGCACTTCGTGCTGCAGGATTTTTTTTATACTGCGCACACTGACTGTGCAGACCCATTCTTTCATATGTAGGCCTACCAGCTTTTTTTCAGCAGATTTGAAGGATCTAGAATTTTGGCATAGTATTACGGGACCGACACTGGCTCTCAAGCCATAATATTATGGGAATGACGCTGGCTCTCAAGCCGTAATATTATGGGAACGACACTGGCTCTCAAGCCGTAATATTTCGGGAACGACACTGGCTCTCAAGCTGTAATATTACAGGACTGACACTGGCTCTCAAGCCATAATATTACAGGAACGACACTGACTCTCAAGCCGTAATATTACGTGACCAACACTGAAGGGGTTAATAGTCCAAATCAGACCGAAACGTTATCATAAGTTGGGTCTCCTAAATGCAGGTTATTTGTGTATCAACAAATTCTGCTTTAACCCTTTGACTGTCGCGGTCGTATATGTACGTCATAGGAGATACCGTGTTTGACGTATCTATACGCATAAATTCTAGCGGCTTCAAATCAAGCAGGAGAAAGCTGGTAGGCCCACATGTGAG
Source organism: Cherax quadricarinatus (assembly GCF_038502225.1). NCBI lineage: Eukaryota > Metazoa > Arthropoda > Malacostraca > Decapoda > Parastacidae > Cherax > Cherax quadricarinatus. Next base: position 17,432,151 of record NC_091331.1, on the reverse strand, counting down.
AGAATGGGTCTCCATGGTCAGTGTGCACCATATAAAAAAATCGGGGAGCCAGTGGTGCATTGTGGGAATACCATTTCAGTCGTCCTTTTTCAGCATGTCTAGCGGTAAGAAATATGTGACTTCCCTTCAAATCTGGGACTCTTCTCTTCCCAAGTGATGCTCTAACACGATGGAAGTGTCAATGAAGATCAATTTCATGATTTCGAGGAGTTTGAGACCAAAAGCAATGGAGGAGGAGGAAGAGGAGGAGGAAGAAGAGGAGGAGGAAGAAGAGGAGGAGGAAGGAAGGAGGAAGAGGAAGGAAGGAGGAAGAGGAAGGAAGGAGGGAGGAAGGAGGGAGGAGGAGGAAGGAGGGAGGAGGAAGAAGGAGGGAGGAGGAAGAAGGAGGGAGGAGGTGGGAGGGAGGAGGAGGAAGGAGGGAGGGAGGAAGAAGGAGGGAGAAGGAGGAAGGAGGGGGGGAGGAGGAAGGAGGGAGGGAGGAGGAGGAAGGTGGAAGGAGGAGGAAGAAGAAGAAGAAGAAGAAGAAGAAGAAGAAGAATAAGAAGAATAAGAATAATAATAATACCTAATACCTAATAATAATAATATGTAATAATATGTTCCCTTGAGGCATGAAAACAGTTCACCCCATGACAGTGACAAGATAAGGGGAGATAACATCTGATAAGAGCTGACCTTTGATGAGCGTAAACGAGGGTGGAGGGAGGGGGGCAGCTGTCCATCTGTCAAGAGCCAGGAGGAGGAGGAGGAGGAGATGGAGATGGAGATGGAGGAGATGGAGATGGAGGAGATGGAGATGGAGGAGATGGAGATGGAGGAGATGGAGATGGAGTAGATGGAGATGGAGGAGATGGAGATGGAGATGGAGGAGATGGAGATGGAGGAGGAGATGGAGGAGGAGGAGGAGATGACGACGACGACGACGACGAACAAACATTTGTCTGTCTGTCTATTTGTCTGTCTGCCAAACTCCCTGTCTATCCGTCTAGCTCTGTCTCAGAGAGAGCCACAAGACTGTGTCATTATCACCTTTACTCACATCTTCAAGCAGAGTATAGCACTTTGTCTGGATTTTTTGGGTTATCCTAGGTAATTTACACTATGTATAGTTGTATTTATGTGTACCTGTGAGACAGAGATAGACAGAGAGAGAGAAAGAGAGACAGATTGAAAGAGATAGAATGAGGAAGAAAGATAATTAGATAGAATGGAGGGGGAAGCAGCATCCGACCCCATTGTTTTGACAGGCGGTAGGGGGAGTGACTAATGAGACAATATGTCATTTTGACAGCTGCCCACTCCTGACTCAAAACAATTATAAGCCACACACACGCACACAAGACAAGCTTGCTGAAGGGTGATAATAGCAGTTTTATGAAAGTATCTAGTGACTATATATGTGTATATATATTATAGAAACCAGAAGCAAGAAGGGAAGGCAGGAATGAAGGAAGGACTAGATGAAAGGAAGGAAAAAAGTAATGAAGGACAGATGAAGGAATGTAGGAAGAGAGGTGGAATGCCCTCCAGGTAACCTCCAGGAAGGAAAGGAATGAAGGAAATTAGGAAGGAAGGATGACACACGACCATTTACCTAGGATAGCTACATAACACAACTGCCTGCTAATACTTGGAAGAAAACTGCTCAGACGAGGTGTTTTGTCTTTGCACATAAAAAAAAAATTCAACAAAAATGCACACACACTGATTTTATGTGTGAGAGTGTAAAACACCACTGTGTATGACACCATGTTTTATGTGTGAGTGTAAAACACCACTGTGTATGACACCATGTTTTATGTGTGAGGAGTGTAAAACACCATTGTGTATGACACCATGTTTTATGTGTGAGAGTGTAAAACACCACTGTGTATGACACCATGTTTCACAGAGTTCCACAAGCTACAGAACTTCTAGGAGTATGTTCAGTGACTGTATATTGGTATATATATTATAGAACAATAGTAATAAAAAATTTTTTGTATTGTTTGTTTTTGTAAACAAGTTTTGTAAACAATATATTGATAATTATGTTTGTGTGCTTATTGTGTTGTATACAACGAGTGTATATATGTACATTGCACCTTACTTTGGTCTCACAGGCCACATAAGTTATGTAAAAAAATAAAATAGTGAAAAAAACAACAAACCTTCAAATACAAGTAAACCAAAGTTTACCGGGTGAGCGGCAGTCGCCGCTGTTGCCATACGTGGCTCATTTTCTGCAAACTTCATGCCTCTATATCTCGGTAAGTACTGATGGGAAAATTTTTTTTTTTGGGACTAAAACAATCAGAAAAATAATCTTAACATTTTCATAAGAAAAAATAATTTTTTTTTTTTCGAATATTTTGCGACACCAGGAGCAACTTCAGGATTGGGCCCTTCGACTGTTTCAGGCCCCTCTCTGAAACTGTCATTCTATGTCGCCAAATATTCAAAAAAAAAAAATTATTTTTTCTTATGAAAATGTTAAGATTATTTTTCTGAGTGTTTTAGTCCCAAAAAAAAAATTTTGCCATCGGTATTTACCGAGATATAGAGCCGTGAAGTTTGCAGAAAATGAGCCGTGTATGGCAACAGCGGCGACTGCCGCTCACCCGGTAAACTTTAGTTTACTTGTAATTGAAGGTTTTTTGTTTTTTTTCACTATTTTATTTTTTCACATAACTTATGTGGCCTATGAGACCAAAGTAAGGTGCAATGTATATATATACACTCGTTGTATACAACACAATAAGCACACAAACATAATTATCAATATATTGTTTACAAAACTTGTTTACAAAAACAAACAAACATCATCATCCTCATCATCATCATCATCATCATCATCATCATCATCATCATCATCATCATCCTCCTCATCCTCCTCCTCCTCCTCATCCTCCTCCTCCTCATCCTCCTCATCATCCTCCTCCTCCTCATCATCCTCCTCCTCCTCATCATCCTCCTCCTCCTCCTCCTCCTCCTCATCATCCTCCTCCTCCTCCTCCTCCTCATCCTCCTCCTCCTCATCCTCCTCATCATCCTCATCCTCCTCATCATCCTCATCATCCTCATCATCCTCATCCTCCTCATCCTCCTCCTCCTCATCATCCTCCTCCTCATCATCCTCCTCATCCTCCTCCTCCTCCTCCTCCTCCTCCTCATCCTCCTCCTCCTCCTCCTCCTCCTCATCATCTTCCTCCTCCTCATCCTCATCCTCATCATCCTCCTCCTCATCATCCTCATCCTCATCATCCTCATCCTCCTCATCCTCCTCATCCTCCTCCTCCTCCTCATCATCCTCCTCCTCCTCCTCATCATCCTCATCATCCTCATCATCCTCATCATCCTCATCATCCTCATCATCCTCATCATCCTCATCCTCCTCCTCCTCCTCCTCCTCCTCCTCCTCCTCCTCCTCGTCGTCCTCTTGTGTGCGAGTGTGTGGCTTATAATTGTTTTGAGTCAGAAGTCAGCAGCTGTCAAAGTGACATATTGTCTCATTAGTCACTACCCCTACCGCCTGTCAAAACAATGGGGTCGGATGTTGCTTCCCCTCCTCCATTCTATCTAATTATCTTTCTCCCTCATTCTATATCTGTCTCTCTTTCTATCTGTCTGCCTATCTCTGTCTCACAGGTACACATAAATACAAGTATACATAGTGTAAATTACCTAGGATAACCCAAGAAATCCAGACAAAGTGCTATACTCTGCTTGAAGATGTGAGTAAACGTGATGACACAGTCTTGTGGCTCTCTCTGAGACAGAGAGCTAGATGGACAGACAGGGAGCTTGACAGACAGACAAATAGACAGACAGACAAATGTTTGTGTACCAGCAAAAACAAAGGGAGGGCGATGGTCATGTAATATTACCCTCCTTTACGCTCATCAAAGTCAGATGTTATCTCCCCTTATCTTGTCACTGTCATGAGGTGGACTTTTTTTTTTCTTGCTTCAAGGGAACAATATTATTACATCTTCTTCTTCTTCCTCCTCCTCCTCCTCCTCTTCCTTCCCTCCTCCTCCTCCTCCTCCTCCTCCTCTTCCTCCTCCTCTTCCTCCCCTCCTCCCCCTCCTCCATTGCTTTTGGTCTCAAACTCCTCCAAATCATGAAATTGATCTTCACTGACACTTCCATCTGTGTTAGAGCATCACTTGGGAAGAGAAGAGTCCCAGATTTGCTGGGGAATCACATATTTCTTACCGCTAGACATGCTGAAAAAGGACAACTGAAATGGCATTCCCACAATGCACCACTGGCTCCCCGATTTTTTTTTATATGGTGCACACTGACCATGGAGACCCATTCTCTCACATGTGGGCCTACCAGCTTTCTCCTGCTTGATTTGAAGCTGCTAGAATTTATGCGTATAAATACGTCAGAAACATTGGCTCGTAAGACGTATTTATACGTCGGAAACAGTCAAAGGGTTAAAAGCCACTAAAACAACCTATCCTCTGTTCATGAATAATATCCCTAGGCCTCTTCTACATAACATTTGCCCTTCATTTTGAATCCATTATTGCTCAAAATAGTTTTACCCTATTTCTCAAATTAACCCATTGACTGTCGCAACCCCAAATCCTGAGGTGTCTCCTGGTGTCGCAAAATCTCCCGACCCCAAAAAAAAAAAAAAAAATCTTATGAAATGATAGACAATCTTTTCCCGATTGTAATGATACCAAAGGAACGAAATTTGATGTAAAATTTATGGAATTACGCTCTCGTGAAGTTAGCAACCTCGGCGATGCTTACGAATTGGCAATTTCACCCACTTTGAGCCCTATTTTAGGCTAATTCCATTGTTCCAGTCGACCAAACTCATAGCTATTTCTTTAGATCTCCATTTTTCTATCGACTGAGTACAAGAAACTGCCCATTTACTGATTTCAACTACCCAATAACATGGTCAGAAATTTGCAATTTGGCTAATTTCACAAAAATTAAAAAATATGACCGTTTCAAAATAGGTTCCAGAATGAACACTGCAGACATTCCTGGCTCTAAAATAACATTTTCTTTGTTCATCAGTCACTTCTCCAGGCCCCTCTTGCTTTCTATTTTGAATTTTTATTCAAACAAAAAATAGAAGATTTACTGTTATGCAGACTACTGCAATATTGTAATAATTGTATAAATAATGTCAACCCATTCATGACTGCATATTAGAATGGCTACTTGGACATTTATTGGAAAATGACATCATTTGTTTACTTTTGAACATCACAAAAATCAAACATTTCCCCTACTTTAAGCTCCAATTCAAGGTTCTTTTCTTAGTAAAACCAATCAAAATCACCTCTATTTCTATAATATGTTTCCATTCTATCAAATGAGAATACAACCATAAATACTATACGAAAATAGACCACAAATTCGGCATTTTAATTCAAAATAATGGTCGGAGTTTTTTTTTCTCATGCACTGCGTGCTGCAGGATTTTTTTATATGGGCACACTGACCACACAGACCCATTCTCTCACATGTGGGCCTACCAGCTTTCTCCTGCTTGATTTGAAGCCACTAGAATTTATGAGTATAGTATATACAGGAAGGCCCCGCTTTACGGCATTTCACTTTACGGCGTTCCACTAATACGGTCATTTCAAATTATGACCAAAACTCGCTATACGGCTCCCCCCACCTGACTTACTAATACGGTCACCGCGCCCCACCTTGTTTGTTTACATTCTTCGTGAGCTCAGTAAGCACTAAGTCTCTCCATTTTGTCTGGAAACTCCAAAATTTCAAATGTTTTTAAAAGTTATTTCATATTTTATATATACTCTGATAATTATACTTATGTATACCTGTACTTAAATAAACTTACATACTGTGCTGGCGTGCAGGTACACATTAAAATCAGTAAGAGTGTCTTATGTCTCCAGACGTCATATTAGTAATGATAATAATAATAATAATGATAATAATCTCATTTAAATGTCGTATATTACGTTAAATACACATTTTCATTAATCCATCTATGATATTTTTTCAAAATTATATAATAAACACGATACATAACATAAAAAGATGATAAATACACCCCACAATAGAATAAATAAACATAAATATGAGATGTGGTAGCCAGGTAACTTGTACAAGTGATGCCAAGAATAACATTTTCTCTAATCTAACATAAGAGAAAATGTGTTACTGGGGGTAACTGTAGAAAATTATTCCTTTCGTATGTATGTAAGTTTATTCAGGTATACACAAATACAGTTACATAGATTATCATACATAACAACATATGTGTAGAGAACCTAGGATAACCCAAAAAAGTCAGAGTGACTTATTTCCATTGCCTTCACTCAGAGCTTCATTTCTTCTCAAAATGATGTTACATGAGAATGGGAGTGTTCTTCTTTATTTATTCTACCGTATCAATGTAGAGACAACCTGTACACAATGTAACTTGTACACAAACCAGACGTATACACTTTGTTTACAAAACTTACCTTCGCCTGGTTTGTTTACATAACTCTGCGCCTGTACTCTCTCATGCACTCATTCTTTCTCTCTCTCATTTATTCGTTTTATCTCATTTACTTACTCCTGACCCTACATTAAGACTACAAATATTTTAAGGTAAGTAATGAGTGAACTGTATATACATTTTATCGCTCTGGGATGCTTAAATATCATAGAATATATGTGTGGGTGGGTTGGCCTGGTATGGTAGCCCGTCTGACTACCATACATACCACACTTGATTTTTTACAATAAATACTACTCATCTCACCCTATATTTTAAGGTAAGTAATGAGTGAACTGTATATACATTTTATCGCTCTGGGATGCTTAAATATCATAGAATTGTATGTGTGGGTGGGGTGGCCTGGTATGGTAGCCTGGCTGACTACCATACATACCACACTTGATTTCTTACAATAAATACTACTTGTCTCACCCTAGATTAGGACTATAAATATTTTAAGGTAAGTAATGAGTGCACTATGTGTGTATTGTACTTTTTTATTGTTTTTTGATGCCTGGTTCTATTGCTAACTTAATATATGTTAGTGTAAACTTGTTATCTAGTGTTTGTATGCATTTGTAAGTGGGAAAAAAAAGGGTGTTCCACTTTACGGCGGTTTCCGCTTTACGGCGGTAGCCTGGAACCTAACCAGCTGTATAAGTGGGGCCTTCCTGTACTTCAAAAACGGTGGCTCGTAAGATGTATATGTACGACCAAAACTGTCAAAGGGTTAATGAGATACAGTGGTACCTCGGGATACGAACTTAATTCGTTCTAGAAGGCTGTTCGAGTGCCAATACCGAACGAATTTGTTCCCATAAGGAATAATGTAAGTTAGATTAATGCATTTCAGACCCCCAAAAATACACTTAAAAGAGCACTTACATAAATACACTTACATAATTGTTCGAGTTTTGAGCTGTTCGTATCCCAAGGTGCCACTGTATAACCAAAAATGATTGGTCATGGTTTAGGGTGTCTCAGTAACTGAAACAGCCCTAGTAAAAAGTCTTCAAGATAGACTGAGGAAGGGGATGGGAAGAAGCCCTACCTTAACCTTCCTCAGGAAAATTGCCGGAAATGGAATATTTCTGCTGCTTTGAGCCATATTTCAGGCAACTTCCAGCCCTGAAACTGACCAAAATCATCTGTTACTAGTACGTATGGCTTCCATTTGTATCAGTTGATACCAAGAAAGTCAATAAAACAAAAAGAAGTCACCCTAAAGAAAACCTCAGTCACTATTGTAACACTTTCACTGTCAAGACTCCTGCTCACAAACTTGCTCTCAGTGTTAAGATTTTTCAAAAAAAAAAAAAAAAAAATTATGAAATGAGAGAGAATCTTTTCCCCATGAAAATGAAACCAAAAGCATGAAATTTTATGGAAAACCTATGGAATTACGCTCTCACGAAATTAGTAGTCTCTGTGATATTTACATATTGGCGATTTTGCCCACTTTGAGGCGAGCCATACAATTAATGAGGGCAAAAAGGTGGGTGGTACATTAAGGCATTTGTGAAGACAAAGAATGTTATCCATGGAAGCAAAAAAAAAAAAAAAATATAGAGTATAAAGTTTTTTTTATTATTATTTATTAACACATCGGCTGTTTCCCACCAAGGCAGGGTGGCCCAAAAAAGAAAAACTTTCATCATCATTCACTCCATTACTGTCTTGCCAGAGGCATGCCTACACTACAGTTACAAAACTGCAACACTAACACCCCTCCTTCAGAGTGCAGACACTGTACAGTGGACCCTCGGTTTTTGAACTTAATCCATTCTAGAAGGTTGTTCTAAATCTGAAATACTTGAAAACTGAATTAATATTTCCCATAAATAATGTAAATCCAATTAATCCTTTCCAGACATGCAAAAATATTCACAAAAAAATAAATTTTTTAAAGATTAACTATAGTTTTACATGCACAAAACAATTATAAATACGCCTACCATCCGACTTACGACCAAGATTGGTTCTGACCAGCCGGTCGTAAGTCGAACCTTTGAAAATTGCTGACATATTGGGTAGGGCATAATGTCAAAACTTTCCTATATAAACTACCTACATAATACTGTAATGTAATGTACAATCAATATTTCATTCTTTCTACCATAATTTACTAATATTGTTGTATTTTAATTATTTATGTACTGTATATAATGTATACATGGTAGTGATATGTATTGTAAATTTTACATCGCATACAGTATCATATGTTACTATTATCTTTATGTATTGTCAACACAGTGGAATGGGAGAATACCACTGGTAGTGTCATCTTGCCAGAATGTTGTATAACCTATACCCTAAGTAAAGAGAAACAACTCTGGAACATGTGTAATACGTATCCGGCTGGCTGGCTGGGTGGCCGGGTCTGTGGTTGGCCGGGTAGGTGGCTGGATGGGTGGGTGGCTGGGTCTGTGGTTGGCCGGGTGGGTGGCTGGCTGGGTGGGTGGCTGGCTGGGTGGCTGGCTGGCTGGGTGGGTGGGTGGGTGGCTGGATGATGGGTGGGTGGGTGGCTGGATGGGTGTATGGGTGGGTGGGTGGGTAGTTGGCTGACTGGCTGACCAAATGTGGCTGTCTCTTTGTATCTCTCTGTATCTCTCTCTCTCTCTCTCTCTCTCTCTCTCTCTCTCTCTCTCTCTCTGTATCTCTGTATCTCTCTCTGTATCTCTGTATCTCTCTCTGTATCTCTGTATCTCTCTCTCTCTGTATCTCTCTCTCTCTGTATCTTTCTCTCTCTGTATCTTTCTCTCTGTATCTTTCTCTCTCTCTCTGTATCTCTCTCTCTCTCTCTGTATTTCTCTCTCTCTCTCTGTATCTCTCTCTCTCTGTATCTCTCTCTCTCTCTCTGTATCTCTCTCTCTCTCTCTCTGTATCTCTTTCTCTCTCTCTCTCTGTATCTCTCTCTCTCTCTCTGTATCTCTCACTCTCTGTATCTTTCTCTCTCTCTCTCTGTATCTCTCTCTCTCTCTCTCTCTCTGTATCTCTCTCTCTCTGTATCTCTCTCTCTCTCTATATATATATATATATATCTCTCGCTGTATCTCTCTCTTTCTCTCTGTATCTCTCTCTTTCTCTCTGTATCTCTCTCTCTCTCTCTGTGTATCTCTCTGTGTATCTCTCTGTGTATCTCTCTGTGTATCTCTGTGTATCTCTCTGTGTATCTCTCTGTGTATCTCTCTGTGTAGCTCTCTGTGTAGCTCTCTGTGTAGCTCTCTGTGTAGCTCTCTGTGTAGCTCTCTGTGTAGCTCTCTGTGTAGCTCTCTGTGTAGCTCTCTGTGTAGCTCTCTGTGTAGCTCTCTGTGTAGCTCTCTGTGTAGCTCTCTCTGTAGCTCTCTCTGTAGCTCTCTCTGTAGCTCTCTCTGTAGCTCTCTCTGTAGCTCTCTCTAGCTCTCTCTGTAGCTCTCTCTGTAACTCTCTCTGTAACTCTCTCTGTAACTCTCTCTGTAACTCTCTGTAACTCTCTCTCTCTCTCTCTCTGGTACACATGAGTCAAGTTATCATACATATTAAAAATTACCTAGGATTACCCAAAAAATCCAGACAAAGTGCTATACAGTGGATCTGTGCTCCAGTGCCCTAAATTAATAATAATATTAATAATCATTATTATTACAATAATACATATGTACTAATATTAATATTATTATTTTTAAGCTATAGTATAATAATCGTGTCCACTCATTACTTACCTTAAAATATCTGTAGTTTTAATGTAGAGTGAGAGGAGAGTAAACAAGATTAAATGAATAAATGAGAGAGAATGAGAATGTAGAATGTTCACGAGTTATGTAAACAAACGTTGTTGTTGTTGTTACCAGCCCGGACATGAACGGTTCCTGTTCAATGTCAAGCCGACCAGAAAAATATCTCATATTTGTTAATTTATATGTTATGTAGCATGTTTTTTATATAATTTTGAAAAAAATCATAGATGTATTAAGCAAAATGTCTATATTAACGTTTTATACACATTTAATGCGCCTCAGTGATTATTATTGCTATCATTATTAATATGGCATCTTCAAGACCAATTACTCTTAATGAGTGGCTCTGAGACAAACAAGCAGACAAAGACAGACACACAGGTAGACAGAAAGACAGACACACAGGTAGACAGACAGACAGAAAGACAGACACACAGGTAGACACAGACAGACACAGGTAGACATAAAGACAGACACAGGTAGACAAAGACAGACACAGGTAGACAGAAAGACAGACATAGGTAGACAGAAAGACACACATGTAGACAGAAAAACAGACACATAGGTAGACAGAAAGACAGACAAACAGACAGAGATACAGACAGATGTACAGGCAGACAGATACAGACAGTTTTATGTGCAACAGTGAAAAATAGAGAGTTCGAGAGTAAGAGCCTTTCTTGCCACAATCTCCAGTGCAAAATTCAGACTTCATCTTAGGGGCCATGGTGAAATTTACTGTCCAGTTAGTACAGTTAATACAGTATGATGCTGCTGATAGGACAGGGTTACTCAAACTGATGCTGCCTGCATGACACATTGCCCCCACGAGTATTGTCAAATATTGTAGAGTGGTGTGCATCAGCCAGCCCAGCCCAGCTGCCAGATGCACGGTCGTAAGTCGAGTGGACGTATGTCGAGCAGGTCGTAAGTCGGATGGTAGGTGTAAATATAAATAAATAGTATAAACATTACATACCTGTATTGAAGACTCGTGTTGGCGTATGGAAGACAGGGAGGAGGAGGAGAGAGGGGGGATTATTGTTTGGAAGGGGAATCTCCCTCCATAGGGACTTCAGGTAACAAGTCCCTCTCTGGGGTTACTCCCCTGCTTTGTCTTTTACTGCACTAGGACCAGCTTGAGAGTCACTGCACACCTGTCGCGCTAAATATCTGTCTAGAGAGCTCTCTTTCTGGCGTCTCTGTAAAACTTGCTTAAAATGGGACAAGACATTGTCATTGAACATGTAGCAGACACGAGTTGCAACAGTTTTGTTAGGGTGATAATTCTCCGCAAAAGCTTGCACCCTACTCCACATTGCACAAATCTTCTTAATCTCTGAAGAAGGCACATTCTCCTCCCTCTCTTCCTCCTCTGAAGCAATATCCTCAGCTGCAGTCTGTTGCTGTTCCAGTTAAAGGTGTTGCAGCTCTTCAGTGGTTAGCTCTTCCCTGTGGTCCTCCACCAACTCTTCAACATCCTGGCCGGCCACTCGCATCCAACCCCATGGATTTCCCCAATACTACCACAATAGATTTTATAACAGGCATATGGTCAACAGGGTCAGTCTCAAGCCCTTTAAAATCCTTGTCGAGGACACATTCTGGCCACAATTTTCTCTAAGCAGAGTTCCAAGTCCTGGAAGTTACTCCCTGCCAAGCCTTATCTATAAGGCCTATGCAATGGAGGATATTGAAGTGATCTTTCCAGAACTCTCTTAGGGTCAATTCAGTGTCTGAGGTCATTTCAAAGCACCTTTGAAACATTGCTTTGGTGTACAGTTTTTTTAAGTTTGAAATGACCTACTGGTCCATTGGCTGGATAAGAGGAGTGGTATTAGGGGGCAAGAACTTCACTTCGATGAATTTACACTCCTCAAACAACTGGTCTTCCAAGTCTGGAGGATGAGCAGGAGCATTGTCCATTACCAGGAGGCACTTAAGTGGCAAGTGATTTTCCAGGAGGTATTTTTTTCACACTCGGGCCAAACACTTCATTGACCCACTCAATGAAAATTTGCCTCATGACCCATGCCTTATTGTTAGCCCTCCACATCACACACAATTTACTCTTCTAGACATTGTTTTTCTTGAAAACACTGGGATTTTCAGAGTGATATACCAGAAAAGGTTTCAGTTTGAAATCCCCACAAGCATTACCACAGAACATGAGAGTTAGCCTGTCTTTCATAGGCTTGTGTCCTGGCAGTGCCTTTTCCTCCTGCATGATGTAGGCCCTCTTTGGCATTTTTCTTCCAAAAGAGGCCTGTTTCATCACAATTGAACACTTGTTGGGGGGATGAATCCTTCATCCTCTATGTACACCTTGAATTCATGCATGAATTTTTCAGGCACAGGTTTGTCTGAACTTGCAGCCTCAACATGCCTTACAACACTGTGTATGCCATTGCACTTCTTAAATCTCTCAAACCAGTCTTGGCTGGCCTTAAATTCACTAATGGCAGAACTCGTTCCAGGCATTTTATTCACGAGATCTGCATGCAACTGCCTTGCTTTCTCGCAATTATCCCCTTCGAAACATTATCTCCCATTAACTGTTTCTTGTTCTCCCACACCAACAACAACAACTCCACATCTTTGATTGTTTGTGATCACTGTTTCGTTATCATATTCACCCCTTTTGCAACTTTAGCTTCCTTGATCTCTGCTTTCTTTGCCAGGATGGAACATGTTGTTGATGTTGACTTGCCATACATCCTAGCGAGCTCAGCTACATGTAAACCACTTTCATATTTTCCCACAAGTTCTTTCTTGAATTTTATTGTGTTTCTCACTTTCTTTACCGAAGGGCTGGCACTCTGAACTTTCTTTGGCCCCATGGTGGCTTATTTCACAGTCACAATAAACAAACACCAAAACGAATGGAAGAACGCGCAGAGTATTCCTTACTCATTGAGAGACAGATGCTGACTGAGTGTGATACGTGTGAGGAAGTGGTGTCTCCGACAGGGTGGATGCCTCTCAAACACTCGATTTCTGAGCGAATGCTCGAAATCCAGGACAAAATTTCACTGAAAAAAGTGCTCTAAATCCAAATTACTTGATTTCCGGGATGCTCGAAAACCGAGGGTCCACTGTACTTCCCATTTCCAGGACTCAGTGCGGCCTGCCGGTTTCCCCTGAATCCCTTCATAAATGTTAACTTGCTTACACTCCAACAGCATGTCAAGTCCTAAAAACCATTTGTCTCCATTCACTCCTGTCTAACGTGCTCATGCACGTTGGAAGTCCAGGCCCCTCCCACACAAAACCTCCTTTACCCCATCCCTCCAGCCTTTCCTAGGCCAACCCACTACCCTGCCTTCCCTCCACTACAGATTTGTATACTCTCGAAGTCATTCTGTTTTGTTCCTTCCTCTCTGCTTGTCCAAACCATCTCAATAACCCCTCCTCAGCCCTCTTGATAATAGTTTTGGTAATCCCACACCTCCCAGTCTCCAAACTAAGGATTCTCTGCATTATATTCACACCACACATTGCCCTCAGACATGGCATCTCCACTGCTTCCAGCCTTCTCCTTGTTGCAACATTCATAACCCCTGCCTCGCGCCCATACAAGAGCATTGGTATAACTATACAGTGCACCCTCCCTTTTCGTGATTAATCTGTTCCAGAGATTGTGACGAAGTGTGAAATTCACGAAAACTGAAACCATGTTCCCCATAAGAAATAATGTAAATCTAATTAATCAGTTTCAGAAACCCAAAAGTATAAACAAAAAATACATTTTATAGGGAATAACTATATTCCATGACTTACTTATCTATCACAATTCATCTAATATGACATAATAAGCAATTTTAATAAAATAGAAACATGATATATACTCTAGAACGAATAAAATATGTCATTATGTATGTGGGGAGTGGTGGTTGTGTTGTAGTTGGGTTTATAAGGGCCACTGAGAGCATAAGCCATACACATTAGTGGTAGCGGAGGAGACAGCAGAAGCCACCAACACTATTCACCCAAAGAATGTACGTAATTTATAAATAAATATTTACACTTTATAAATAAGAAATATTTACACTTTATAAATGAGAAATGTTTACACTTTTTAAATAAATATTTACACTTACTCTACACTGGAGATGCTGGCATTGGTTTAGGGTGGTGGAAGATAGGCAGGGCGGTATATGTTTGTCAGTGGCCCTATATACCTCCAATAACATTGGAGGAGTTAGTTTTGTTTCATCCTTTTTCTATCGCCTAATAACTTAACTTACTTGCTGTACTGTTAATGCTACACTTTATCATTGGCTGGCGCTATAGCCTTTATCAAATCTTGCTGCTTTAGTATCGTACGTATTGTAGAATCACTGAATATCTGAGGAAGGCACATTCTACCCTCTCTCTTCCTCCTCCACTTTGGTACCTTGCTACAAGTTTTTTCTTGCATTCTATCGTGTTTCTCACCTTCTTTATCAATGTCTGGCACTAGCAGCTTTCTTTGGACCCAGGGTGGCTTATTTAGAAGTCACGCAGAATAAACAAGTGCAAAAAAACAATGAATTACACCTACCATCCGACTTACGACCTGCTCGACTTACGACCACTCGACTTACGACCGTGGTTTTTATGCCAAATTTCTGGGAAATAAACAAGTGTTTGTGTTGTACACAGTGTTTATCCTAAACCTTTCAGTATAAAATACAGTACTGAGAGCATAAAAAGTAAAGTAAAACATGAAATACCAAAATAAAACAATAAAATAAAGTCATTACAAAAATGTTTTGTTGATATTCAGTAGTAAAGTTCGACTTACGACCATTTCGACTTACGACCGGTTTCTCAGAACCGAACTCGGTTGTAAGTCGGATGGTAGGTGTATTATGAAATGTTTCTTGTGACCTCCCAGGATAATGTTCACTCACCGAGAAACAAAGCGACACTGCCTCAGAATGCATGTGTAGAAGGCTTTGTGTGCATGCGGCAGTCAGGTACTGTACCACTGACAAGAATGGAGGAAAGTAACGAAAACTGAGCCAATATTTTTACGAAAAAAGTCAGCAATAACTGAAATTTAGAAAACACAGCCCAATGAGAAGGGAGGGTCCACTGTACTCTCATACATTCTCCTCTTTTCTTTCATGGAAAAAACTCTTTGTCTCTACAAACTCCTCAGTGCACCACTCACTTTTTTCCCCTCGTCAATTCTGTGATTTACCTCATCCTTCATAGGCCCATCTGCTGACACGTCCACTCCCAAATATCTAAACACATTCACCTCCTCCCCATACTTTCTCCCTCGAATCTGATATCCAATCTTCCGTTACCTAATTTTTTTGTTATCCTCATCACCTTACTCTTTCCTATATTCATTTTTAACTTCCTTCTTTTACATACCCTACTGAACTCATCAACCAACCTCTGCAACTTTTCTTCAGAATCTCCCAAAAGCACAGTGTCATCAGTAAAGAGCAGCTGTGACAACTCCCACTTTGTGTTATATTCTTTATCTTTTAACCCCACACCTCTTGCCAACACCCGAGCATAGTGTTACCAACATTATATGGGTGTGAAGCATGGGTTGTGAATGTTGCAGTGAGGAAGAGGCTGGAAGCATTGGAGATGTCATGTCTGAGGGCAGTGTGTGGTGTAAATATTATAGAGAGATTAGGAGGAAGTGAGGGGTTACTAAGAGTATTATCCAGAGAAGAAGTTCTTGAGATGATTTGGACATTTAGAGAGGATGGTGCAAAATAGGATGACTTGGAGGATGTATAAATCTGTAGTGAAGGGAAGGCAGGGTAGGAACTACAATAGAATGCACTTGCATAACGTAAGACACAAACCACTCTTTGATATCCCTCGTATTCATCTCTCCCTATGCAAAAATGCAGTGCATATGAAGATCTGGAATTCTTTTTTTTTTATTTTATTAGCACACTGGCCGATTCCCACCAAGGCAGGGTGGCCCGAAAAAGATAAACTTTCACCATCATTCACTCCATCACTGTCTTGCCAGAAGGGTGCTTTACACTACAGTTTTCAAACTGCAACATTAACACCCCTCCTTCAGGGTGCAGGCACCGTACTTTCCATCTCCAGGACTCAAGTCCGGCCTGCTGGTTTCCCTGAATCCCTTCATAAATGTTACTTTGCTCACACTCCAACAGCACGTCAAGTATTAAAAACCATTTGTCTCCATTCACTCCTATCAAACACGCTCACACATGCCTGCTGGAAGTCCAAGCCCCTCGCACACAAAACCTCCTTTACCCCCTCCCTCCAACCTTTCCTAGGCCGACCCCTACCCCGCCTTTCTTCCACTACAGACTGATACACTCTTGAAGTCATTCTGCTTCGCTCCATTCTCTCTACATGTCCGAACCACCTCAACAACCCTTCCTCAGCCCTCTGGACAACAGTTTTGGCAATCCCGCACCTCCTCCTAACTCCTAAACTACGAATTCTCTGCATTATATTCACACCACACATTGCCCTCAGACATGACATCTTCACTGCCTCCAGCCTTCTCCTCACTGCAACATTCATCACCCATGCTTCACACCCATATAAGAGTGTTGGCAAAACTATACTCTCATACATTCCCCTCTTTGCCTCCAAGGACAAAGTTCTTTGTCTCCACAGACTCCCAAGTGCACCGCTCACCCTTTTCCCCTCATCAATTCTATGATTCATCTCATCTTTCATAGACCCATCCGCTGACACGTCCACTCCCAAATATCTGAATACATTCACCTCCTCCATACTCTCTCCCTCCAATCTGATATCCAATCTTTCATCACCTAATCTTTTTGTTATCCTCATAACCTTACTCTTTCCTGTATTCACTTTTAATTTTCTTCTTTTACATACCCTATCAAATTCATCCACCAACCTCTGCAACTTCTCTTCAGAATCTCCCAAGAGCACAGTGTCATCAGCAAAGAGCAACTGTGACAACTCCCACTTTGTGTGATTCTTTATCTTTTAACTCCACGCCTCTTGCCAAGACCTTCGCATTTACTTCTCTTACAACCCCATCTATAAATATATTAAACAACCATGGTGACATCACACATCCTTGTCTAAGGCCTGCTTTTACTGGGAAATAATCTCCCTCTTTCCTACATACTCAAACTTGAGCCTCACTATCCTCGTAAAAACTCTTCACTGCTTTCAGTAACCTACCTCCTATACCATACACCTGCAACATCTGCCACATTGCCCCCCTATCCACCCTGTCATACGCCTTTTCCAAATCCATAAATGCCACAAAAACCTCTTTAGCCTTATCTAAATACTGTTCACTTATGTTTCACTGTAAACACCTGGTTCACACACCCCCTACCTTTCCTAAAGCCTCCTTGTTCATCTGCTATCCTATTCTCCATCTTACTCTTAATTCTTTCAATATTAACTCTACCATACACTTTACCAGGTATACTCAACAGACTTCTCCCCCTATAATTTTTGCACTCTCTTTTGTCCCCTTTGCCTTTGTACAAAGGAACTATGTATGCTCTCTGCCAATCCCTAGGTACCTTATCCACTTCCATACATTTATTAAATAATAGCACCAACCACTCCAAAACTATATCCCCACCTGCTTTTAACATTTCTATCTTTATCCCATCAATCCCAGCTGCCTTACCCCCTTTCATTTTACCTACTGCCTCACGAACTTCCCCCACACTCACAACTGGCTCTTCCTCACTCCTACAAGATGTTATTCCTCCTTGCCCTATACATGAAATCACAGCTTCCCTATCTTCATCAACATTTAACAATTCCTCAAAATATTCCCTCCATCTTCCCAATACATCTAACTTTCCATTTAATAACTCTCCTCTCCTATTTTTAACTGACAAATCCATTTGTTCTCTAGGCTTCCTTAACTTGTTAGTCTCACTCCAGAACTTTTTCTTATTTTCAACAAAATTTGTTGATAACATCTCACCCACTCTCTCATTTGCTCTCTTTTTACATTGCTTCACCACTCTCTTAACTTCTCTCTTTTTCTCCATATACTCTTCCCTCCTTGCATCAGTTCTACTGTGTAAAAACTTCTCATATGCTAACTTTTTCTCTCTTACTAATCTGGAATTCATTGCCTGAAAATTCAAAAGGGCCCCCTGCCTGTGCACCAATTCAAGACTACTTAGAAATCACCTCATCTCCGAAAACTAACAACACAAACACTATATATTATTACCACCATCAATGCAATAATTGCCAAACTTTATAAGATTATGTATAATGTGCTAAGATATAATACCGTAACTTGTTATTCAACTACTTGTTAATTTAATTTCTGCTTAACCATTACTACCTCTGTTGATATATAAAAAAAAACAATGTTCAATTCAAACTAACAACGATATGTTTGTCTAATATTAAGTAGTCTGTAAAGCATTATGTTTAGTTGGCCTGAAATGCCTCAGCATGATCGTAGCTTTCTTTGCACTTAGCAAATCAATTTTGTAATTACACATTGTAAACTATGCATGGAAATAAATATTTGAATTTGAATTTGAGCTGTAGGAAAAGTTGGAGGGAGGGGTTAAACAGCGTGTTTGCTTCTTTTCGGTTTCCCTTCCTTAACCCTTTGACTGTTTTCGACGTATAAATACGTCTTACGAGCCAATGTTTCTGACGTATATATACTCAGTAATTCTAGCGGCTTCAAATCAAACGGGAGAAAGCTGGTAGGCCCACATGTGAGACAATGGGTCTGTGTGGTCAGTGTGCACCACATAAAAAAAATCCTGCAGCACACATTGCGTAATGAGAAAAAAAAACTGATCGTTTTTTTGGAATAAAACGCCGACTTTGAGGTGTATTTTTGTATAGTATTTATCGTTGTATTCGCGTTTTCATGGTCTTAGGTGATAAAATGGAAAACATATTACAGAAATAGAGATGATTTTTATTACTTTGACAATGAAAACGACCTTGAAACTGAGCTCAAAGTAGCGGAAATATTCGATTTTTACCAATGTTCAGGAGTAAATAAATCACACCACACGTCCAATACACGTCAACTGGGGAGTCTAATATTCTTTCACTAGTGCACTGATATTATTTATACCATTTTGCAATAATGCAGTAGTCTGCATAACAGTAAATTTTGTATGAATAAAAAATCAAAATAGAAAGCAATACTAATATAAGAGGGGCCTAGAGATATGACTAATGAACAGAGCATACGTTATTTTAGTGCCACGAATGTCTACCTTATTTATTCTGGACCCTATTTTGAAATTGGCATCTTTTTTAGTTTGCGTGAAATTGGCCAAATTGCCAATTTCTGACCACCATATTGGGTATTCCAAATTAGTAAATGGGAGGTTTCTTGTACTCAGCTGATAGATAAAATGGAGTTCTAAAGAAATAGCTATGAGTTTGGTCAACTGGAACAATGGAATTGGCTGAAAATAGGGCTCAAAGTCGGTGAAATCGCCGATACGCATATGTCGCCGAGACTGCTAACTTCGTGGGAGCATAATTCCATGAGTTTTCGACCAAATTTCGAACTTTTGGTGTCATTACCATCGGGAAAAGATTCTCTATCATTTCATAAGAAAATTTTTTTTTTTTTTTTTTTTTTTTTTTTTTTTTTTTTTTTTTTTTTTTTTTTTTTTTTTTTTTTTTTTTTTTTTTTTTTTTTTTTTTTTTTTTTTTTTTTTTTTTTTTCAAAAATTGAGCGACATAGAATGACAGTTTCAGAGAGGGGCCTGAAACAGTCAAAGGGCTAATGGGAGACGGCCAGTGTGTAAAAAAAAAAAAAAAAAAAAAAAAAAAATTAAACAACATTGAGTACTACAATCTTGGAATATATAATATTGGATAAATATTTTTAGTGAAAGAACATAATGTGAGTGTCTGTGAGCAAATAGTTTCCAAGTTTTGAACGATTGATTTGTGAACAGTTTTTAGGAGAAAATTAACATCATGAGTTGAGGCTCTGCTACGTGACTTTAACTCTTTCATTGTTTGTACCATAGTACTATGGGTTTGAGGTCACTGTCAGTGCTGTAGTACTACACCATGAGCTCGGCTCACTCAAAAAAGCTGTGAGTGGTAAATTTTGGCCTAGATATGAGGGAATGGGTCTATGCAGCACTCGATGCATTAGAAAAAAACTGTGACAATGTTTTTGGTTTAAAACATTGACTTTGCGTTGCAATTTCATATGGTTTTTATGGTAGTATTCTTGGTTTCTTGGTCTTGTTTGATAGAATGGAAAATATATTACAGAAATAGATATGATTTTGATTGGTTTCAGGACTGAAAATAACTTGAAATTGAGCTCAGAGCAAAAATATTTGATTTTTGCTGATATTCAAGAGTAAACAGATCATGTCACTCGTCCACTGCACGTCCAGCTGGTGGGTCTGATATGCGTTCATGAATGTGCTGATACAGTGGACCCTCGGGTAAAGGCTTCATCGGTTAGCGCCAAAATCAGCTAACGGCTCGCTTTGGCGTAAAAATATTGGCTCAGCTAACATCAATAACTCGGTTAAGGGCTTTCGTCCCGAACGTGTCCGCGTGGCCTGAGTGGGCCCAGCTACTCACTCCGTGTACAGCCAGTGTGTCATTGTTTACAAAGCCAGTGAAGACGATTCTACATGTACATGCGATATACTTTGTATTATTCCATTGTTTTTAGTGCTTGTAACTGCTAAATAAGCCACCACAGGCCCCAAGAAAGCTTCTAGTGCCAACCCTGTGGTAAAAAGGGTGAGGTGTACTATTGAAGTAAAGAAAGATATGATCGCAAAGTGCGAGAGTGGGGTGTGCATCTCGCAGTTGGAAAGGTTACAGTATAACAGACCCCATTCAACCATCACTACTATCTTGGCCAACAAAAAGGCAATCAAGGAAGCTGTTGTTGCAAAAGGTGCAAGTATGCTTACAAAACAGAGATCACAAATACTTGATGTGGAGAGACTGTTGTTGGTGTGGATAAAAGAGAAACAATTATCAGGAGATAGTGTTTCTCAGTCAGTAATATGTGAAAAGGCAAGGCAGTTGCATAATGATCTCATAAAGAAAATGCCTGGAACTAGTGCTGATATTGATGAATTTAAGGCCAGCAAAGGCTGGTTTGAGAGATTTAAGAATTGTAGTGGCATACACAGTGTGATAAAGCATGGTGAGGCTGCCAGTTCTGACAAAAAGGCGGCTGAAAAATATGTGCAGGACTTTAACCCTTTCAGGGTCCGTCCTGTAGATCAACGGCTTTACGTTGAGTATCCAAACCATAGATCTATGCCAAAATTCTAGCGCCATCAAATTTAGCGCGAAAACGCTCATAGGCCTACATGTGAGAGAACGGGTCTGCATGGTGGGTGTGCACCATAAACAAAAAATCTAGGCTCCCGCATAGCATTGTGGGAACGCTGGCTCAGTTACCCTTGTTCACCATGCCTCGTCGCAAGTCAGCTCTCACTCCCCGGAAAATTGGGACTCTCCTCTTCCTATCTGATAGTTCTGACACTGATGGAAGTGGAAATGAAGACGAATTCTACGGCTTTGATCAGTTAGTGACCGAAAAGAATGACCAGGATATCGATAATAGTGCAGAAAACCCTGACAATCCTCAACCTTCTACCTCTGGTGTGGGCACTCGTGACTCACGGTCGGTTGTTCCTCATCGCAAAAGAAAACTAATATTTTCGCGTGGCCAGGCCTCTGACTTCAGTAATGATGATGATAGTGACGTGGACTGTGATTTTATTGCGCTCGACGATCAATCGGGTAGTGATAGT
Organism: Cherax quadricarinatus; assembly: GCF_038502225.1. Classification (NCBI taxonomy): domain Eukaryota; kingdom Metazoa; phylum Arthropoda; class Malacostraca; order Decapoda; family Parastacidae; genus Cherax; species Cherax quadricarinatus. The sequence continues at coordinate 17,410,216 of NC_091331.1, read as the reverse complement.
GAGGAATCATATTCACCAGTGAAGCGTCGGTATGTTTGCCGCCGCATGCGCTCGGGTAGTGTACCCTATGCTGTACCCAGGGGACGGAATACATCCCGGAGTACATCCCGTGGCCCAACACCAGTTTTAGGTAGTGATAGTGAGGATGATGTGGCTACACTTGGCATGGAGAGACCACAGGCATCAGTGGATGGTGTTAGTGGTGATGGTAGTGGCACCGCCATGCGTGACTCACGAGGCCACGCTGGGACCCACGCTGCTGACTCGTCAGTTCAAGGACAAAGCGGAGCGCCAGCCACCAGCCCACCACAACCACAACCACCCGCACAACCAGCCTATGATGTCCAGTATCCACCAGCAAACCGTATGTGGGATTGGCAGCAAAATCCCAATGTTGTTCCCAAGCCTCACCACTTCGATGATTCTCAAAGTGGAATTCTACCTACTTGTTCCCTTGAAACCACGGCCAATGAACCGGAATTCTTTGAATTATTCTTTGACCAGCCATTGATGGAAATTATTGTCAGGGAAAGTAATAAGTATTTTGAGTACACCATGGCCAATACGATCTTATCACCACAGTCAAGACTACACAGGTGGAAAGAGACGACTGTTGCAGAAATATATTTGCTTTTTGCAACAATAATGCTTATGCCTCACGTCTATAAGCATAATATAAAAGCATACTGGTCCACAGATCGGCTAATTTGTACCCCATCCTTCAGTGAAATAATACCAGTGAACAGGTTTATCTTACTCTTACGTATGTTGCACTTCTCTGACAAAACCAGGCCTGACAGAAGTGACAGGTTATACAAGATTAGAAATGTTTTCATGTATCTCAAACAAAAGTTCAGCATATACTTTTATCCATTCAAGAATCTTGTAATTGATGAGTCTTTGATTTTGTTCAAAGGTAGACTGTCATTCAAGCAGTATATACCGAGCAAGAGGAAACGCTTTGGTATAAAACTGTTTGTACTCTGTGATTGTGACAGTGGCCTGGTGTTGGATATTGTTGTATACACGAGTAGTAAAACATTGAAAGATACCAAGATGTTATTGGGTATCTCAGGTGACGTAGTGAGAAACATGATGGCACCTTATCTTGGTAAGGGGCATACATTATATACCGATAACTGGTACACAAGCCCATTACTCAGTGATTTCATGCGAGTGAACAAGACAGATGTGTGTGGCACAGTGCGTTCTAATCGTAAACATATGCCCAGGCTCAACGCAGGTGCTCGTGGTGATGACGTGCAGGTGTTTACTGCCAATGACATCATGGCATTACGGTGGCATGACAAATGAGATGTCACATTGTTGACAACCATTCACCGTAATGAAATGCAAGACAGTGGCAAAGTTTATCGAGTGACTAATGAACGTATTCGAAAACCAGTGTCAGTGATTGATTATACACAAAACATGCGCTTGGTTGACAAGTGTGACATGCAGATTGGTTTTGTTGACTGTGTTCGTAAGAGTTACAAGTGGTACATGAAACTTTTCTTCCATCTCATGGACATTTCAATGCTCAATGCATATAATATGTACCAAATAAAGACTGGCAACAGACCACCGTATGGTGAATTTTGTTTGTCTGTTGTCAGACAACTCATAATGAAGTACCAGGTAACACCTGCTATACAACATGGTCCTCGAATTCCTCAGGATATACCCAAGCGTTTGAGGAGAGAAGGTGATCATTTCATAATACATCTTCCTTCAACTCAGAAGAAATTTGCTCAGAAGAGATGCATTGTCTGTGCACAAACAAAACGACGGCAACAAAGACGCAAAGACACTCTGTTTATGTGTGAGGAATGTAAGGTGCCTCTGTGCATGGTGCCTTGTTTCAAGGAGTTCCACAAGCTCCAGCAGTTTTAAAACCATGTCCAGTGATTGTAAATATGTAAATATATGATAGAACATTAGTATTATACAATATTTGTGCATGTTTATTGTAATAAACAACAGTGGTAAACAATAATATGATAATAAGTTTAGTGCGGTTATTGTGTTCTATACAGTGAGTTTATATATATACATTATATACAGTATTGGTCTCTCAGGCCCCAAATGTTAGTAGGAATAGAAAAAAATTGGAAAAGAAAAGAAAAAACAACTAAAACCACAAAATAATGTAATGCGTGTATGTGGAATTCGTCGATGTTGCCGCCACCACATCATTTTTGACAAACTTCTTGGCACTGTATCTCGGTAAGTACTGATCAGATTTTTTTTTTTTTGTCTTATTACCTTCACAAAAATATGCTCTTTAATTATGTAAGAAAATTTTTTTTTTTTTTTTTTTTTTTCAAAATTTCTTGGACACTGGAGCACCACTTCAGATTTTGGCCTTGGACCCTGAAAGGGTTAAGGAGTACATAGACACTGAAAAATTAAAACCCCAACAAGTGTTCAGTTGTGACAAAACAGGCCTGTTTTGGAAGAAAATGCCAAACAGGACCTACATTACTCAGGAGGAAAAGGCACTCCTAGGACACAAGCCTATGAAAGACAGGCTAACTCTGACGTTTTCTAGTAATGCTAGTGGAGATTGCAAATTGAAGCCTTTACTCATGTATCACTCTGAAACACTCAGTGTGTTCAAGAAAAACAATGTCGTCAAGACTAAATTGTGTGTGATGTGGAGAGCAAACAGTAAGACATGGGTCACTAGGGACATTTTCCTGGACTAGTTCTGTGATGTGTTTGGCCCCACTGTGAAGAAGTACCTCCTGGAAAATAAATTGTCACTCGAGTGCCTCCTGGTAATGGACAGTGCTTCTGCTCATCCTCACGACTTGCAAGAGCAAATTGCGGGGGAGTTGAGCTTTATCAAAGTGAAGTTTTTTTCTTCCTAATACCACAATCTTCCAGCTCCTGCACCCAACATCTTGCTCCTGGGGGACTTCAACTTAAGGCACCTAAAATGGAGGAATATAGCAAATAATATTGTTGCAGTAATAACACCAGGAGGCAGCTCTGATGAAAACTCACACTCACACGAGCTTTTAAATCTCTGCACAAAATTCAATTTAAACCAGCAAATAATAGAGCCTACTAGACTGGAGAATACACTAGACCTCATCTTCACTAACAATGATGATCTGATAAGAAATGTCACCATATCAAAAACAATATACTCAGATCACAACATAATTGAGGTTCAGACATGTATGCGTGGAGCCCCAGACCGACAAAATGAGACTAGTCACGAGGGAGCATTCACCAAATTCAACTTCAATAAAAAAAACATAAAGTGGGACCAAGTAAACCAAGTCCTAACCGATATAAGCTGGGAAGATATACTAAGCAACACAGACCCAAACTTATGCCTAGAACAGATTAACTCGGTGGCACTCGATGTATGCACAAGGCTTATTCCTCTAAGAAAAAGGAGGAGTAGATGTGAAATAGAAAAAGACAGGCGCTCCCTTTACAGGCGACGGAAAAGAATAACAGAGCGGCTAAAAGAGGTCAATATATCTGAAATGTGCAGGGAGACACTGGTCAGAGAAATAGCAAGCATCGAACTTAAGCTAAAAGAATCCTTTAGGAGTCAGGAATCGCGGGAAGAACTAAAAGCCATAAATGAAATCGAAAGAAACCCAAAGTATTTCTTCTCCTATGCCAAATCAAAATCGAGAACAACGTCCAGTATTGGGCCCCTACTTAAACAAGATGGGTCCTACACAGATGACAGCAAGGAAATGAGTGAGCTACTCAAGTCCCAATATGACTCAGTTTTTAGCAAGCCGCTAACCAGACTGAGAGTCGAAGATCAAAATGAATTTTTTATGAGAGAGCCACAAAATTTGATTAACACAAGCCTATCCGATGTTATCCTGACGCCAAATGACTTCGAACAGGCGATAAATGACATGCCCATGCACTCTGCCCCAGGGCCAGACTCATGGAACTCTGTGTTCATCAAGAACTGCAAGAAGCCCCTATCACGAGCCTTTTCCATCCTATGGAGAGGGAGCATGGACACGGGGGTCGTCCCTCAGTTACTAAAAACAACAGACATAGCCCCACTCCACAAAGGGGGCAGTAAAGAAACAGCAAAGAACTACAGACCAATAGCACTAACATCCCATATCATAAAAATCTTTGAAAGGGTCCTAAGAAGCAAGATCACCACCCATCTAGAAACCCATCAGTTACACAACCCAGGGCAACATGGGTTTAGAACAGGTCGCTCCTGTCTGTCTCAACTACTGGATCACTACGACAAGGTCCTAAATGCACTAGAAGACAAAAAGAATGCAGATGTAATATATACAGACTTTGCAAAAGCCTTCGACAAGTGTGACCATGGCGTAATAGCGCACAAAATGCGCGCTAAAGGAATAACAGGAAAAGTCGGTCGATGGACCTATAATTTCCTCACTAACAGAACACAGAGAGTAGTCGTCAACAGAGTAAAGTCCGAGGCAGCTACGGTGAAAAGCTCTGTTCCACAAGGCACAGTACTAGCTCCCATCTTGTTCCTCATCCTCATATCCGACATAGACAAGGATGTCAGCGACAGCACCGTGTCTTCCTTTGCAGATGACACCCGAATCTGCATGACAGTGTCTTCCATTGCAGACACTGCAAGGCTCCAGGCGGACATCAACCAAATCTTTCAGTGGGCTGCAGAAAACAATATGAAGTTCAACGATGAGAAATTTCAATTACTCAGATATGGTAAACATGAGGAAATTAAATCTTCATCAGAGTACAAAACAAATTCTGGCCACAAAATAGAGCGAAACACCAACGTCAAAGACCTGGGAGTGATTATGTCGGAGGATCTCACCTTCAAGGACCATAACATTGTATCAATCGCATCTGCTAGAAAAATGACAGGATGGATAATGAGAACCTTCAAAACTAGGGAGGCCAAGCCCATGATGACACTCTTCAGGTCACTTGTTCTATCTAGGCTGGAATATTGCTGCACTCTAACAGCACCTTTCAAGGCAGGTGAAATTGCCGACCTAGAAAATGTACAGAGAACTTTCACGGCGTGCATAACGGAGATAAAACACCTCAATTACTGGGAGCGCTTGAGGTTTCTAAACCTGTATTCCCTGGAACGCAGGAGGGAGAGATACATGATTATATACACCTGGAAAATCCTAGAGGGACTAGTACCGAACTTGCACACGAAAATCACTCACTACGAAAGCAGAAGACTTGGCAGACGATGCACCATCCCCCCAATGAAAAGCAGGGGTGTCACTAGCACGTTAAGAGACCATACAATAAGTGTCAGGGGCCCGAGACTGTTCAACTGCCTCCCAGCACACATAAGGGGGATTACCAACAGACCCCTGGCTGTCTTCAAGCTAGCACTGGACAAGCACCTAAAGTCAGTTCCTGATCAGCCGGGCTGTGGCTCGTACGTTGGTTTGCGTGCAGCCAGCAGCAACAGCCTGGTTGATCAGGCGCTGATCCACCAGGAGGCCTGGTCACAGACCGGGCCGCGGGGGCATTGACCCCCGAAACTCTCTCCAGGTAAACTCCAGGTAAACTCCAGGTAAACTCCTCCAGCCCATGGACCAGCAGGTCATTTCAAACTTCAAAACACTGTATTCCAAAGCAGTGTTTCAGAAGTGCTTTGAGGTGACCTCAGACACTGAATTGACCCTAAGAGAGTTCTGGAAAGATCACTTCAGTATCCTCAGTTGCATAAACCTTATAGGTAAGGCTTGGGAGGGGGTGACTTGCAGGACGATGAACTCTGCTTGGAGAAAATTTTGGCCACAATGTGTACAAGAGAGGGATTTTGAAGGGTTTGGGGTTAACCCTCAGGAGACTATGCCAGTTGTGGAATCTATTATGGCATTGGGGAAGTCCATGGGGTTGGAGGTTAGTGGCAAGGATGTGGAAATGTTGGTGGAGGACGACGATGAAGAGCTAACGACTACAGAACTGCAAGAGCTTCAGGTGCAACAGCAGCAGATCACAGCTCAGGAATGTGCTTCAGAGGAGAAGGAAAAGAGACGGAGGAAGTTGCCTTCATCAAAGATTAAGGAAATGTGTACAAGGTGGACAAAGTTGCAAGCTTTAATGCATGAATGTTATCCTGACACAGCTGTTGCAAGCCGTATTGGCAACATGTACAATGACACTCTTGTGTCCCATTTTAGGGAAATCTTAAAGGGATGCGAGAAACAGAGCTCTCTGGACAAATATTTTGTGTGACAGGGGTCCAGTGACTCTCAAGTTGTTCCCAGTGGCATTAAAAAACCAAAAAGGGAGGTAACTCCAGAAAAGGACTTGTTACTTGAAGTCTTTATGGAAGGGGATTCCCCTTCCAAACAATAGAACACCTTCATCCTCTCCCCTCCTCCCATTTCATCACTCATCAACAAGCCCACAATAAAGGTAAGTGCCATTTCAGTATTGTTTATTGTGCATGTATCATTGTTTTCTGTGTAAGAAAATGTGTATTTCATGTAAAAAAAAAATTATTTTGTTTAATACTTTTGGGTGTCTGGAATGGATTAATTGGATTTCCATTATTTCTTATGGGGAAAATTAATTCAGCTAAGGCTAAATCGGCTAAAGGCTAGCTCTCTGGAATGGATTAAAGGCGTTACTCGAGGGTCCACTGTATTATGTATACAGTTATTACAATATTGCATAACAGTAAATTATTTTTTTGTGTATAAAATTCTGTGTGAATTAAAATAGAATTCATATGTGAAGCCTGGGAACATAACTGATGAACAGAGGAAATGTTTTTTAGTGCCAGGGTTGCCTGCATCGTTTGTTCTGGACTCTATTTTGTAATTGGAATATTTTGAAATTTGTGTAAAATTAACCAAATTATCAGTTTCTGATCACTTTATTGGGTAGTTGAAGTAGTTGATTGGGCGGTTTCTTGTGCTCAATCGATAAAATGGAAGACATACAGTGGACCCCAAATATCTGCCGGTGCAGATATCGGCTAAATTGGATTTCAGCCGCTTTTTTGGCTGAAATTCTATCCTGGATTTTGGCCGGCAACTCTGAAATCGTCCGTATTGGACGCGTCCGCTCGCCATGCCACGTATATCAGTCAGTCTGGCTGTGTCTCTCCGTGAGTGAGCAACACTCCTTGCATTCATCCAAACATTTCGTTATAATCCATTGTTTTTTGTGGTTGTTTATTGAGTGCGACTGCAAAATAAGCCACCATGGGCCCAAGAGCTAACTACTGAAGAACTGCAAGACTTCATCTGCAACAGCAACAGACCACAGCTGAGGAAATTGGTTCAGAGGAGGAGGAAGAGAGAGGGAAGGTGCCTTCCTAAGCAATTAAGGACATTTGTGCAAAGTGGAGGGAGGTGCAAAGTTTTGTGGAGAAATATCACCCTAACCAAGCTGAAGCAAGCCATATCTGCAACATGTTCAGTGACAAAACCTTGTCCCACTTCAGGTAAATCTTAGAGACACCAGAAACAGACCTCTCTGGACAGTTTTTTGTGTGACAGAGTTGCAGTGACTCTCAAGCTGGTCCTAGTGCCAGTAAAAGACAAAGAAGGGAAGTAACCCCAGATAGGGACTTGATACCTGAAGTCCTTATAGAGAGGGATTCCCCTTCCAAACATTAATCAGTCATCCCTCTCTCCTCCTCCCTCTCTTCCATACACCAAGATTCTTAATAAAGGTAAATGTGATGTTAAATGCTCGTTTATCTATTTAATTAGTCATTTTATTTAGTTCTCATTCTTTTGTGTATGTAAAACTATAGTTACTCTTTAAAAATGTATTTTTTGTTAATATTTTTGGGTGTCAGGAACGGATTAATTGTATTTACGTTAAGTCTTATGGAAGTATTACGTTGGTTTTTGGCCTTTTTGGATTTAGGCTGACCTGGAACGGATTACATCCAAAATCCGGGATTCCACTGTACTAGTGGAATAACTTAATAATTTGGTCAACTGGAACAGTGTAATTGGCCTAAAAATAGGACTCAAAAGTGGGCAAAATCACCATTGCATAAATATTGCTGACACAGCAAAATTCACAAAAGTGTAATTTCGTCAAATTTTCTTTAAAATTTTGTACTTTTTGTTGTATTACCTTCAGGAAAAGATTCTCTTACCACTTCATAAGAAAAAATAACAAATTGCTGTGGATAAGTTTCAGATTGGGGGTCTGGACAATGAAAGGGTTAAGCAAATGAAAGGTCTTACGAGATTCAGGTAGATTATAACAGTGAAGCCCTAGAACCCAGTGGAGGATTTTTATTCCTTAAAGGAGTGACCTACCTGTCATGAAAATAATCTGTATGCAGTTCCAGTAATCACAGCCCCAGGTTCTTGGTTTCTTATCAAGCTGTTGGTCATTAGTGCATGTGCTTTGCAGTTCCATTTTGGGTTCTATTCCAGGGTGCTGTTTTATAGAATTGATGCATGATATGATAATGTACCAATTTGGTGCAGTCTCTGGGCCTATAATGAAATAAAATATTCCAGAACAAATTGAATGGCCAACCACCAGTTACAATCTTCATTCAGAAAAAAAAAAAAACACTCAATATAGAATTACAGTACAGTTTCTGAAATATTTTTGGGGGCTGATCACCTGCAGAAAACAATATGAAGTTCAATGATGAGAAATTTCAATTACTCCGATATGGTAAACATGAGGAAATTAAAACTTCATCAGAGTATAAAACAAATTCCAGCCACAAAATAGAGCGAAAAACTAATGTCAGAGACCTGGGAGTGATCATGTCGGAGGATCTCGCTTTCAAGGACCATAACATTGTATCAATCACATCTGCGAGAAAAATGACAGGATGGATAATGAGAACCTTCAAAACTAGGGATGCCAAGCCCATGATGACACTCTTCAGGTCACTTGTTCTATCTAGGCTGGAATATTGCTGCACACTAACAGCGCCTTTCAAGGCAGGTGAAATTGCTGACCTAGAAAATGTACAGAGAACCTTCGTGGCATGCATATTGGAGATAAAACACCTCAATTACTGGGACCACTTGAAGTAACTGAACCTGTACTCCCTGGAATGCAGGTGGGAGAGATACATGATTATATACACCTGGAAAATCCTAGAGGGACTAGTACTGAACTTGCACACGAAAATCACTCACTACAAAAGCAAAAGACTCGGCAGACGATGCAACATCCCCCCAATGAAAAGCAGGGGTGCCGCTAGCACGTTAAGAGACAACACAATAAGTGTCAGGGGCCCAAGACTGTTCAACTGCCTCCCAGCATACATAAGGGGGATTACCAATAGACCCCTGGCTGTCTTCAAGCAGACACTGGACAAGCGCCTAAAGTCGGTACCTAACCAGCCGGGCTGTGGCTCGTATGTTGGATTGAGTGCAGCCAGTAGTAACAGCCTGGTTGATCAGGCTCTGATCCACCATGAGGCCTGGTCACAGACTGGGCCGCGGGAGCGTTGACCCCCGGAATTCTCTCCAGGTAACTACAGGTTCAGGAAAAAACCACATTCATCTCGGAGACCTACATTTGGCATTGGCTTAACCCTTTCAGGGTCCAAGGCCCAAATCTGGAGTCACGCACCAGTGTCCAAGAATTTAAAAAAAAAAAATTGTTATTTTTTCTTATGAAATCATAGAGAATCTTTTTGTGAAGGTAATAAAACAAAAAGTACGAAATTTGGTGGAAAATTGACGAAATTATGCTCTCGCGAATTTTGATGTGTCAGCGATATTTACGAATCGGCGATTTTGCCGACTTTGACTCCCATTTTAGGCCAATTACATTATTCCAATCAACCAAATTCTTAGCTATTTCACTAGTATTACTTCTATTCTATCGATTGAGCACAAGAAATCGCCAAGTCAACTGTTTCAACTACAAAATAAAGTGATCGGAAATTGTTAATTTGGCCAATTTAACACAAAGTTCAAAATATTCCAATTTCAAAATAGGGTCCAGAATGAACAATGTAGGCATTCCTGGCACTAAACTAACATTTCCTCTGTTCATTAGTTATGTTTTGAGGCTTTACAAATAAATTCCATTTTGATTTTTTATTCACATAATGAATTTTTATTCACACCAAAAAATAGAAGATTTACTGTTATGCAATACTGTAATAATTGTATAAATATCATCACCATATTTGTGAATGTATATTAGACCCACCAGCTGACGTGTATTAGACGTGTGAGGTCGTTTGTTTACTCTTGAATATCGGCAAAAATTTAACATTTCTGCTACTTTGAGCTCAGTTTCAAGCCATTTCCAGTGCTAAAACCAATCAAAATCATCTCTATTTCTGTAATATGTCTTCCATTCTATCAAATGAGACCAAGAAATCGCAAATACAACTATAAAAAACATACGAAAAAACACTGCAAAGTTGCTGTTTTAATCGAAAAATCATGATTTCATTTTTTTTCTCTCATTATACAGAGTGTGCTGCAGGATCTGTTTTATGTGGTGCACACATACCACATAGATGTATTCTCTCATATCTAGGCCCAAATGTACCACTCACAGTTTATCAGAGTGAGCTGAGCTCATGGCGTAGATCTACGGTTTGGACACAACGTAAAGCCGTAGATCTACGGGACGGACCCTGAAAGGGTTAATTACACTTAGCATTTTAGGAATAGGGTGCATTCTGATTCAAAAGGGCACTTTACAGTCTACAAAAATAGATGAAAATTGATAGACATTGTAGTCTTATTATATACTACCTTCTCTTTTATATTACCCCGTAATTGTAATTTGGGATATTTTCAGTTTGGAGGGATATGTTGTGTATCTTTATACATATATGCTTCTAAACTGTTGTATTCTGAACACCTCTGCAAAAACAGTGATTATGTGTGATTGAGATGAAAGTGTTGAATGATGATGAAAGTATTTTCTTTTTGGGGATTTTCTTTCTTTTTGGGTCACCCTGGTTTGGTGCGAGACGGCCGACTTGATAAAAAAAAAAAATAATTTTTGTTAATTTGCATTTTCATTAGTCTTTTTTCCACTAATTTCATGTTCTAGCTTTTTGCCTCATTTACAGTACTTAACCCTTAAACGGTCCAAACAGATCGACGTTCAAATTCGTAGTGCTACAAAAGGAGATCTACTTTTTTTTTACATATTTTCAAATATAACAAAAAATAAATGTAGGTAAAAGTTTTTTTACATGTTTTCAAAGGTAAACAAAAAAGAAGATCTACATTTTTTTACATACTTTCAGATGTTGAAAAAACGTATATATACGTTTGGACCATTTAAGGGTTAAAATTGTTAGCAGGATTCATAACCTCATCACATTAAAGACATCAGTAATAATCATGGATATTGTAATTTGCTTTAAGTTATTTAATTTCTTATGCTTCAGTTTTACTTTTTTTCCCCCAACAAATTGGCAGCCTCCTACCAAGGCAGGGTGACCCAAAAAGAAAGAAAATCCCCAAAAAGAAAATACTTTCATCATCATTCAACACTTTCACCTCGCTCATACATAATCTCTGCTTTTGCATAGGTGCCCAGATACAACAGTTTAGAAGCATATACAAAGATAAAAATCTCTCATATAACATATCCTCCAAACTGCCAATATCCCAAACCCTTCCTTTAAAGTGCAGGCATTGTACTTCCCATTTCCAGTACTCAAGTCGGGGTGTATAAAAATAACTGGTTTCCCTGAATCCCTTCACTAAATATTACCCTGCTCACACTCCAACAGCTCATCAGGTCCTAAAAACCATTCGTCTCCATTCACTACTATCTGACACACTCACGCATGCTTGCTGGAAGTTCAAGCCCCTCACCCACAAAACTTCCTTTACCCCCTCTCTCCAACTTTCCCGAGGACAACCCCTACCCCGCCTTCCTTTCCCTACAGATTTATACGCTCTCCATGTCATTCTACTTTGATCCATTCTCTCTAAATGACCAAACCACTTCAACAACCCCATTTCAGCCCTCTGACTAATACTTTTAGTAACTCCACACCTCCTCCTAATTTCCACACTCTGAATTCTCTGCATAATATTTACACCACACATTGCCCTTAGACAGGACATCTCCCCTGCCTCCAACTGCCTCCTCGCTGCAGCCTTTACAACCCAAGCTTCACACCCATATAAGAGTGTTGGTACCACTATACTTTCATACATTTCCTTCTTTGCCTCCTTAGATGTAGTATGTAATTTACTTTGTTAATCAAAAGAAAGTGATATCTAAAGAAATGATTGTTACTCATTAGTTATTCAGTGGCACAATAAGGTTTATTATACAGTAGAACTCCCATATCCACTGATTTGGTACCGGTGGTTTCGATTATCCATGGTTTACTGTTGCTCAAAAATACCTCTTAATTTTGCATAATAGTGGCCCCAAAGCACAAAAGTAGAGAAGCCGGCAGTTCTTCAAAGCCTAAGAGAAGCGATGAAGTGCTTTCCCATCAGTGAAAGTGATAATTTTCCATTTATTGTGCATATTTTATCAATTAAACTCTATGATAGGTATGTATAGGACTTTGATAATGTGGATAGGGTAGCCATTGGGCAGATGTTGCAAATGTGTGGAAAAGGAGATTTGTTATTAAAAGCATTTTTTTTTTTCTGATAGTTAGGCTTGGGTTATGGTATTTAGGAGGGAGGGGAACTATTTTCCAGTGTAAGTAGGACTTAGACTAGGATGTGTTATGTCACCATTGTTAAACAGATTTATAGGTGGGGATGTAAAAAGAGATCAATTCCCATGTGTTTGGGAGAGGTGTGGTATTAAATGGTGTTTGATCTGATACAAAGTAGGAGTTGTCACAGTTCAGAAGACAAGTTGCAAAGGTTGGTAAATGAATTTGGGTGAGTATGCAAAGTAGGAAATTAAAAAAGAACATAGATAAGAGCAAGGTGATGAGGGTAACTAAAAAAAATCTAGATTGAATATCATATTGAAGGGAGGGAATATGTGGGAAGTAAATGTATGAAGATATTTGGGAGTGCACATCAGCAAATGGGTCTATGAAAGATGAAGTCAAACATAGAATTGACAAAAGAGAAAAATGTACCAACACTTATATGAGTGTGAGGCATGGATTTTGAATGTTGCAGAAAAAAGAAGGCTAGAAGTAGTGTGGACTTCATATTTGAGAGAGGTATGTGGTGTGAATATGCAGAGAATTCAAAGCATGGAAATTAAAAGGCGGTTTGGTGTCACCAAGGGTATAATTCAGAAAGCTGTTACGAGAATGTTGAGGTGGTTTGGGCATGTAGAGATGATTGAGAAAAATAGGATGAAGTTAGGAGGGGTAGGGATCATCCCATGAATGGTTTGAGGGAGGTAATGAAGGAAGCTTTGAGATTTAGGGCCCTGAGCATGTAGCAGGCTTATGTAAGTGAATACAGATGAGTGATTTTTAATGGTTGTGCTGTTGGAGTGTAAGGTATCTTTTACGTAGGGATTCAGGGAAATCACTTTGCTGGTTTGAGTCCTGGAGGTGGGAAGGACAATGGCTGCAGTCTGAAGGAAGGGTGGGGATGATGTAACCATAAGTCATCCAACCTGTGATATTAGCATACTTCTGGCAAGACAGTAATTGAATGTATTGTGGTGAATGTGTTTCCTTTTTTTGGGGGGGAAGGATTGCACTGCCTTTGTGGGAGATGGCCTTGAAATAAAAAAAAATATGTATTACAGATTTGTTTTATGTTTCAGGGACACAACAAACCCATTACCAGGGTGGCTCTTTCAGCTGATTGCAGTAGCCTCTATACAACAGGAGTTGATGGGACTGTTACTGTTTGGGATGTTGCAACAGGTATCTATCATAATTTCTGTGTAGAGAAGTAGACGAGCTTAGTCTGTGGTCTTACTGCCTTACACAATATACAACCCGCACATAGGAGAGAGGAGCTTACGATGACGTTTCATTCCGACTTGGACCATTTACAAAGTTACATTTTGTAAATGGTCCTACTTTTTACCACTTTGCTGGAAAGGTTGGATAAAAATAGGTTTTAATTAAATAAGACAGTAATAAATAGAGAGAGAAAAATGCACAGTGGAAGGGCTAGTATTACTTTGATTAGGAAATTTAGATAAAATGAATCTTGTAAATAAATAAATGGAAAATTTAAGTGACAAAACATGGAATATAGTTATCTTCAGTGAGAAATTGGAAATGGTTACAAAGAATGGACAAAAGTATTGCATATTGAGCATAGGTTCGTACACATTTGTCAGAAAAGTGTGTGAACATTATAAAGTTTGGTAAATTGTTTGGGCAACAATTATTGGTGTTTTGCAAGGTAATACAGTATACTGTAACAGGCCTTTCCCTATTCCTCCCATACAGTAGTGATCTTGCAGATTCCTCTGAACACCTCTGATTAATAATCTTTGCTAGTGACATTGCTTTCTTTTTCAGACGCTGGCCCCAGTACCCTAAATAACTGAAACTTACGAATTCAAGAAACTTAACACATAGATGTCATCCAACAAACTTTTGACCTAATGTAGAAGAGATATGCAATGGAACCTAGACTTATGAGTTTAATCCATTCCGTGGTCTAGCTCATAACTCAATTTGCTCGTATATGAAGTCAGTGTTCCTCATTTAAATTAACTGAAATGCCATTAATCCGTTCCAGTGGAATTCCTTCTCTAGGGAGGCAGGACAAAATACTTCAATTAATATCAACTCTGTGGCTTATTTATCTATCACAATTCATCTAATATGACATAATAAACAATATAAATAACATAGAAACATGATATTTACTCTAGAATGAAGAGATATGCAATGGAACCTCGATTTAGGAGTTTAATCCATTCCGTGGTCTAGCTCATAACTCAATTTGCTCGTGTATGAAGTTAGTTTTCCTCATTTAAATTAACTGAAATGCCATTAATCCGTTCCAGTGGAATTCCTTCTCTAGGGAGGCAGGACAAAATACTTCAATATGATGCTAATATCAACTCTGTGGCTTATTTATCTATCACAATTCATCTAATATGACATAATAAACAATATAAATAACATAGAAACATGATATTTACTCTAGAATGAATAAAATACATGTTATTATGTGACTAGTGGTGGCGGCCATTCCTGCTCCCACTCTGACCATATCTTCCCATTCTCTTATTATAAGAGAAAACAGAGTGTTTGTGAGGCTAACTGCACTAGATCACTAGTTTTGTAAGGAAAACACTGAAACAATGTGTTTATAAATAAGAAATATTGTATAAAAACATAAAACATAATAGAGAATGTAAAGAAATAAACTGGTTATATAAATTGTACATACACACTTAACGTGGAGCAGAGATGCTGGCAGAGGTTGAGGGTGGGAAAAGATAGGCAGAGTGGCATATACTGTCAGTGGCCCTATAAACACCAACAATAACATTGGAGGAGTTTGTTTTGTTTCGTCTTTTTTCTAATCACTTAACTTACTTGCTTAATGCTTAATGTTTTTTATTTTTTGTTCACTTCACTTTTCACTGATTTACTTGCTACACTCTTAACATTAAGATCGACAACACTATAATTGCCAGACATAATGAGGGCAAATTCCTTGGCCTATACCTCGACAACAACCTAAATTTCAGCACCCATATCCAACACATAACAAAAAAAGTATCCAAAACGGTGGGGATCCTCTCCAAGATACGATACTACGTGCCTCAAACTGCCCTTCTCACACTATACCATTCACTTATATATCCATACCTCACCTATGCTATCTGTGCTTGGGGTTCAACTGCAGCAACACACCTAAAGCCAATAATAACCCAATAAAAAGCTGCAGTAAGAAGAATCACTAAATCCCATCCCTGGCAACACACCCCCCCACTCTTCATAGATCTAAACTTACTCCCTGCTCAGAACATCCACACTTACTACTGTGCAATCTATATCTACAGGACCTTAAATTCCAATATTAACCTTGACCTAAAATGCTTTCTTGATAGTTGTGACAGGATCCACAGGCACAACACCAGACACAAACATCTCTATGACATTCCCCGTGTTCGACTAAACCTTTACAAAAATTCAATGTATTTCAAAGGACCTAAAATCTGGAACACCCTACCTGAAAACTCTAGAACTGCAGACACATTCATCACTTTCAGAACTACAGTTAGAAAACATCTTATCTCTCTGATCCACCCCAACAACTAACTACATGATAACCACCTGGTGGTTCACGATTACACTCACTCACCCACTGACTATAAACCCAGAAATACTAATCTTAATCTTAAAATAATAAATCCTAACTAGTCATAAGTTTGCCTATGATACTCCAATATAGACACCTTGTATTGTGCCAAAACAAAAGCATTCACATTGCTAAACTCACAAATTATGATGTAGTCACTTAGCCTTAATACCATAATCTGTAAGGATTTAATGTTAAGAATTTATCTAAGTCTGCTCGAAATGCCTAGCCATGCTAGGTGTCCTAGTGGCCCCCTCTGTAATTAGTATTTTATAACATATAAACCACGCAATACCCAAAACCTGTAAACCCCACATTGTAACCCTTATAGAGAATAAACTTGAATTGAATTGAATTTGAGGGTCGACAGGTCCTCTCAGAGACTCGTTCTCAGGGTCGGCCAAATTTAAAAAAAAAAAAAAAAATTTCTTATGAAAAAATTGTTGTTTTTTTTTTTTAAATATTATAGGCTAAACAAAAAATATTTTACCATCAATACTTACCGAGATATGGAGGCGTGAAGTTGATGAAAAAGGGGGACAATGTGGCAACATCGCCGACTGCCGTCTCCTGGTATTCTTTTATTTACTTTCTTATGTACTAATTTCTAGTATTTTTTTTAATTTTTCTTTTTCCAAGTAACTTTTATGGCCTGTGAGACCAATATGATCAGTATTTTGTAAGTTTTTTCTTTTTCAATACTACACAATAAGGGCATAAACACTGTTGTCATTGTTTTGTTTACAAAAAATATTTACACAAACAAACGATATGAAATGTTGTTTATTACTATTTTTCTATATTTTATATACACATATACAGTCACAGGGAATGTTTCTAGAAGCTCTGCAGCCTGTGGAAGTCTTTGAAACATGGTGTCATGCACAGTGGAGTTTTGCACTCCTCACACATAAAACGAGTGTCTCTGCGTTGTTGTGGGCGTTTCCTTGTATGTGCACAGACGTAACACCTCTTCTGAGCCTTTTTCTTGAAAGTAGTAGCAGGCAGTTTTACCAAGAAGTGATCACCATGCTTCAGACGAGAAGGTAGTTGTTGATAATTTGGTGGGCGGTCTATTGCAGGTGTTCTTCCTTGGTACTTGAATACTATTTGTCTGATGACAGACAAACAGAATTCGCCGTATTGTGGTTTGTTTCTGGTCCTCATCTTATACATATTATAAGCATTGAGCATGGAAATTTCCAGAAGATGGGAAAAAGAGTTTTATGTACCACTTATAACTCTTGCGAACACAATCAGCAAACCCAATCTGCATGTCACATTTGTCCACTGAATGCATATTGAAGGTGTAATCAATCACAGCTGCAGGTTTTAGAATGGGTTCATTACTCTCTCTATGGTGCCTGCCAGTGTCTGCCATTTCATTAGGGTGAACTGATGACAACAGTGTGACATCTCGTTTGTCATGCCACCGAAATGCCATGATGTCATTGGCAGCAAACGCTTGCACCTCACCTCTACGAGTGCCAGCGTCAAACCTGGGCATATGTTTCTGATTTATACGCACTGTGCCACACACATCTGTCATGTTCACTCTCAAAAAATCACTGAGTGAGCGGCTTGTGTACCAGTTACCAGTATATAATATATGCTCCTTACCAAGGTCAAGGTATGGTTCTATCATTGTTCTAACCACATCACCAGAGATGCCCAATAACTTCCTGGTATTTTGCAATGTATAACTTCCAGTGTACACAATAATATCCAATACCAGACCACTGTAACAGTCACAAAGCACAAACAACTTTATACCAAAGCATTTCCTCTTGCTTGGTATGTACTGCTTGAAAGAGAGTCTTCCTTTGAAAAGAATCTAAGACTCGTCAATTACAGGCTTCCTGAAGGGATAAAAATAGATAGTGAATTTCTCTTTCAGATACACAAAAACATGCCTAATCTTATATAACCTGTCGTTTCTGTCAGGCCTGGTTTTGTCTGAGAAGTGAAGCATACGTAACATTAGCACAAATCAATTCACTGGCATTATACCACTGAAACCCGGGGTTGCAATCAGGCGGTCTGTTGACCAGTATGATTTCACTTTGTGCTTATACACATGTGACATAAGCATTATTGTGGCAAAGAAAAGATACATCTCAGCCACAGTTGCCTCGTTCCACTGGTGTAGACATGATTTTGGTGAAAGTATTGTGTTTGCCATGGTGTACTCGTAGTATGTGTTGCTTTCCATGATAATACTTTCGATCAGGGGTTCATCAAAGAATAACTCTAAACATTCCAGTTCAGTGACATTGTTCCCAAGTGTACAAGATGGCCGTATTCCACTTTGGCTGTACGGAGGAGGAATTATGTTCCACTTCCCCATGGAGAAATAATAATTATAATAATGAGGAGCTTCAGAACGCTGCCAACTCAGTGCACTGTTTACCTCGGCGTGGAAGCATTTCTCTTGCGTTTTGCTTGCATTTTGTGCAGTTATTTTGTCAAATTTCTTTTTTTCTAACCATGGGTCCTAAGAAAGTAAGGGCAAAGGACAGTGCTGAGAAAAAAAAGAGGATGATGTCCATGGAATTAAAGCATGAAATCATAGATAAACAAGCAAGGTAAGTAGGGTGTGGGTTGAAGAAGAAGCGGGGGAAGCTCGCTTGTAACTCGGATGTTGGCTCATAACTCAGAGCAAAAAATTGACCGAGCAATGGCTTGTATCTCAAAAAACTCGTATGTTGGGACATTCGTAAGTCGAGGTTCCACTGTGTTACGTATTTTGAAATAATTTCATCAAATAAACTTCAGGATTAATAGCACTTAAATTTTAGTAAAAGCAAAGGTATTCGAGGCTTCGTAGAGATATCTAACACTGCTGGAACAAATTTAGAAGTCTTTCATAGGAGACTAGACAATTTCCTCTGCCAAGTGTTTGATCAACCAGGCTGTGACAAATATGTGGGCAAGTGGGCCACCAGCAGCAACAGCCTAGTTAACTGGACAAGTGTCAGACAAGTCTGACCCAGGGCAGATCTTAGAGAGTAGGAAAACTCTCGAAACTCATCAGAGATAAAGAAATACCTTCATAAAGAGTTACCTAGCTTAAGAGCATGTCCAGAAAAAACCACTTGTCTCAATTCACTCCCAGATAACATGCTTACACAAGCCCCCTTCCTCCAGCCATTCCAGGGACACACACTCTCCCTTCTATCTTCCAGATTTATACACCTGCTTTGTCACCCTCTGTAGATGTTCAGACTGCCTCAACAGCCCATCAGCAGCTCTCCGAGTTATAGCCTTGGTCATCTCGCATTGCCTTTTAATTTCATTGCCCCAAATACTCTGTATGATATTCACACCATTTCTCTCAAACATGACTTCTCCACTGTCTCTACCCTCCTGTTCACTGCAACATTCAAAACCCAAGCCTCACACCAGTATATTCCCATTTACTGCCTCTTAAGATTAACTTTACTTTCCACAGATACTTGAATACACCTTCCACTTTTTTTTTCCTCATTTGTTATGGAGTTTAATTAATTAGGGGGGTCTAAAAGAAGATTTTATTTATGAAGAAGCACTTAATAATGTGAGGAACATAGACTATGATGTATAGGATTTGTAGAAATTATTTTAAAAGACTAAAATTGAGATTTACATAGCAATTTGATTGGATATTACCATGTGTGCAGGTGATATATAATAAGAACATAAGAAAGAAGGAACACTTCAACAGACCTACTGACCCATGCGGAGCAAGTCCATGTGTCCCCCCCCACCCCCTGATTTAGACCAATGACAACCCCTCCTTCCCCCCCAGATTAGCCCAATGGCCCACCCATCTGGTCACCTCCACTCAAGGATGGAGCACGGCACCAGACGAAGCAGCACAAGCTAGTCAGGTCCAACTCACCCACCCACACCTACTCATGTATTTATCTAACCTATTTTTAAAACTACACAATGTTTTAGCCTGAAAAACTGTACTCTGGAGTTTGTTCCACTCATCCACAAGTCTATTACCAAACCAGTGCTTTCCTATATCCTTCCTGAATCTGAATTTTTCCAATTTGAAACCATTGCTGCGAGTCCTGTCTTGGCTGGAAATTTTCGGCACACTATTTACATCCCCTTTATTTATTCCTGTTTTCCATTTATACACCTCGATCATATCCCCCCTAATTCTACGCCTTTCGAGAGAGTGCAGATTCAGGGCCCTCAGTCTATCCTCATAGGGAAGATTTCTGATACATGGGATCATCTTTGTCATCCTCCTCTGTATATTTTCCAGAGCATTTATATCCATTCTGTAATACGGTGACCAGAACTGAGCAGCATAGTCTAAATGAGGCCTAACCAGGGGTATATAGAGTTGAAGAGCAACCTGAGGACTTCTATTATTTATACTTCTAGATATGAAGCCAAGAATTCTGTTAGCTTTATTGCGAACACTAATGCACTGTTGTCTTGGTTTTAAATTCCTGCTAACCAAAACTCCTAAATCCTTTTTGCAATCAGTAGTATTAGATCTACATTATTTAGTTTATATGTCGCATGGTTATTTAACTGTCCAACATTTAGAACTTTGCATTTGTCAATATTAAACTGCATCTGCCACTTCTCCGACCATTGCATCAGTCTATTCAAATCATCCTGGAGTGCTCTAGTGTCCTCATTAGAATGAATTGGATGGCCTATTTTGGTGTCGTCAGCAAATTTGCTTATGTCGCTATTTATTCCCTCATCTATGTTGTTTATGTAAATTGTGAACAACAACGGACCCAACACTGACCCCTGAGGAACACCGCTTGTGACGTGCCCCCATTCTGATTTCTCCCCATTTATGCAAACTCTCTGCTGTCTATTTGTCAGCCATGCCTCTACCCGGGAAAAAATTTCTCCTATTCCGTGTGCCTTAAGTTTCCTCAATAGCCTCTGGTGTGGAACTCTATCAAAAGCCTTACTGAAGTCCATATACACAATATCATATTCATTACCATGATCTACCTCCTCAAACACCTTAGTGAAAAAAGTTAGTAAATTCATTAGACAGGAATGCTCCTTTGTAAAACCGTGTTGAGATTCATTAATCAATCTGTGCCTGTCAAGATGGCTACGAATTGCTTCGGCAATTATTGATTCCATAAATTTTCCCACTACGGAGGTAAGGCTTATTGGTCTATAGTTCAAAGCCAAGGACCTGTCACCTGCCTTGTAAATAGGTATTACATTTGCCATTTTCCACTTATCAGGCACTATGCCAGTTTGTAATAATATGTTAAATAGATTAGCCAAAGGTATGCTAAGTTCCTCTTTACATTCCTTTAACACCCTTGCAAACAGTTCATCAGGGCCTGGGGATTTGTTGGGTTTTAGTTTCTCTATTTGTCTTAGGACTATGTCACTAGTTACCGCAATCGTACATAGTTTATTATCCTGTTCTACATAATCTATTATTTCAGGAATCTCGCTAGTATTTTCCTGGGTGAAAACTGAGAGGAAGTAGGTATTTAGAATTTCACACACATCCATATCACTGTCAGTGATCTGACCAGAGTTACTCTTAAGTAGGCCAGTCTTGTCCCTAATCTTACTTCTGTATACCTGAAAGAACTTTTTTGGGTTAGTCTTTGAATCCCTTGCGACCTTAGCCTCATAATCCCTTTTTGCTATTCTTATTCCTTTCTTTATTTCTCTTTCTAATTGAATACATTGATTTCTTAACTGCCCATCCCCTCTTTTGATATGCCTATATATGCCTCTCTTTTCACCAATGAGATGTTTTAATCTATTGTTCATCCATTTGGGATCATTTTTGTTAGATCTAATTTCCCTACTCGGACCAAAAGTTGTCTGGGCAGCTAGAACTATTATCTCAAAAACGTCATATTGGCAACCTAGATCACCTACCTTAGCCATAGTCAGGACATCCCAATTCAGCCCACCCAGGTAATTTTTCAGTCCCATGAAGTCGGCCAAGCGAAAATCTGGGACAGAGATTTGATTGCAGTTATCTGGGTAATTCCATTATATATTGAAACTAAGTGATTTGTGATCACGTTCCCCAAGCTCATCATTAACCTCAAGATTATTAATTAGTGAATCTTTGTTGGCAAGAACCAAGTCAAGCAAATTGTTTCCTCTAGTTGGTTCTGTCACAACCTGTTCTAAAAAGCAATCCTGAACCATATCAAGAAAGTCACTAGACTCAAGATTTCCTGTCATATTGTTTCAATCAATTTGTCTGAAGTTAAAATCTCCCATTATCACAACATTTTCATATCTAGATGCCTTATGAATTTTGTCCCATAACAGCATACTGCACTCCCTATCAAGATTTGGGGGCCTATAAATCACACCCAAAATTAATTTGTCATGTCCCTCGAGAAACTGTAGCCAAACAGATTCTGTGTTCGATGTTTCTAATCTTATATCATGTCTAAGACAACAATTTAAATTTTCTCTGACATATGTCGCCACTCCAACACCCTTCCTGTTGATCCTATCAGTTTGGAATAGTTTATAACCCTGTATGTTGTATTCAGAAGGCATTTCTCTATCTTTCAGGTTGAACCAGGTCTCTGTTATACCAATAATATCTATATTACCGCTAGGTAGTAGGTTGGTTGACAGCAACCGCCCAGGGAGGTACTACCGTCCTGCCAAGTGAGTGTGAAACAAAAGCCTGTAATTGTTTTACATGATGGTAGGATTGCTGGTGTCTTTTTTCTGTCTCATAAACATGCAAGATTTCAGGTACGTATTGCTACTTCTACTTACACTTAGGTCACACTACACATACATGTTCAAGCATATATATACACACTCCTCTGGGTTTTCTTCTATTTGCTTTCTAGTTCTTGTTCTTGTTTATTTCCTCTTATCTCCATGGGGAAGTGGAACAGAATTCTTCCTCTGTAAGCCACGCATGTTGTAAGAGGCAACTAAAATGCCGGGAGCAAGGGGCTGGTAACCTCTTCTCCTCTATATATTACTAAATGTAAAAGGAGAAACTTTCGTTTTTCCTTTTGGGCCACCCCGCCTCGGTGGGATACGGCCGGTGTGTTGAAAGAAAGATCTATATTACCTACACTTGCAAGTAATCTTAGCTCATCTATCTTATTTCTTAGACTCCTACTATTTGTATAGTAAACCTTAAGGGAGCTAGTCACTCGTTGCCCTCTACTATCTCTCTTTGTTTGTTGATCAGTTGATTTGCCATTACTAGCAACTTTATTTTGAATGTTGTCTTTTAAACTTATCCCTGAGGTATCCCGGCAATAACTGCTGTTTTTAACCCTAATGCTGCAGCCTGATTGTTTCCCACAGACACCCATACCTCTATAATCTATCAGTTTAAATTCCTAGACAAGTCATCAGTTACCCTCTCAATTGAATTGGCTAATGCAACCACTCCATCCCCAGAGAGATGAACCCCATCCCTTGCATTTATATCACATTTACCAAAGAATAGGTCCCAGTTATCAATGAATGGGATTGCAAGTTCCTTGCAGTACCTGTCTAGCCAGCAATTTATACCAATTGCCCTAGACATCCATTCATTGCCCACTCCCTTTCTAGGCAAGATGCTACATATGACTGGGACCCCTCCCTTAGACCGAACTACTTTTATGGCTAACCTGTACTTAACCAGCAGCTCCTCTCTCCTGCCCTTCCCAATGTCATTACCCCCAGCACTAAGACAGATAATGGGCTCGTTCCCATTACCTGCCATAATATTATCCAACCTGCTGACTATGTCACCAACACCAGCTCCAGGAAGGCACACACTCTGTCTTACCTTTCTGTCTATTGCAAAATGTACTGTCCATATATCTTGATTAGCAGGGGAATCAGTGGTACCTTCAACCTCACTAACCACTGAAGTACACTCGTCTTGGAGAACAGAGAATCGATTTCCTACCTTCACATCTCTATTAACCCTTTGAGGGTTTTCGTCGTACTAGTACGTCTTACGCGTAGGGGTTTTTGACGTACTAGTACACATAAATTCTAGCGGCCTCAAATCTAGTGGGAGAAAGCTGGTAGGCCTTCATATGAAAGAATGGGTCTATGTGGTCAGTGTGCACAGTCTAAAAAAAATCCTGCAGCACACAGTGCATAATGAGAAAAAAAAAACTGACCATTTTTTTGGAATAAATCAGCGACTTTGCAGTGTATTTTCGTATGGTATTTATTGTTGTATTCTAGTTTTCTTGGTCTCATTTTATAGAATGGAAGACATATTACAGAAATTGAGATGATTTTGGCTGGTTTTACAATGAAAGGTGCCTTGAAATTGAGCTCAAAGTAGCAGAAATGTTCGATTTTTACCAAACTTCAAAAGTAAACAAATCGTGCCAAGCGTGCAATACACGTCAACTGGTGAGTCTAATATTCTTTCACAAGTGCACCAATAATATTTATACCATTTTTTACACTAATGCAGTAGTCTGCATAACAGTAAATCTTACATTTTTTGTGAGAATAAAAATTCAAAATGGAAAGCAAAAGAATATAAGAGGGACCTTGAGACATGACTAATGACTAGAGGAAATGTCATTTTAGTGCCAGGAATGTCTTTCTTGTTTATTCTGGACCCTATTCGGAAATTGGCATCTTTTGAAATTTGTGTGAAATTGGCAAAATTGCTAAATTCTGACCACTGTACTGGATAGTTGAATTTCATAAATGGGTGGTTTCTTGCACCCATTCGATAGAAAAAATGGAGTTCTAGCGAAATATTCATGTTTTTTGTCGACTAGTACAGCGAAATTGGCCGAAAATGGGGCTCAAAGTGGGCAAAATCGCCGATGCATAAACATCGCCGAGACCGCCAACTTTGCGAGAGCATAATTCCGTAAGTTTTCTATCAAATTTCAAACTTTTGGTGTCTTTATGATCGGGAAAAGATTCTCTATCTTTTCATAAGAGAAAATAATTTTTTTTTTTTTTAAATTTGGCCGACCCTGAGAACGAGTTTCGGAGAGGGCCTGTCGACCCTCAAAGGGTTAACTCTCCTCATCTTCCTTCTTCCTGAACTGTGAACCACTTGCCACTTAAAGTGGCTGCCACTATCACTGCTGGTGACCATTCCCTCCTTACCAGCTAAATCCTTCTTACACTCACTCCCAAACTCATCTAGACAAAGCTTCAGCCTCCTATTTTCCTCCTGAAGAAGTAGAATCTCCTTCTTCAACACTTGAACCTGAGATTCTAAAACACTACAACAAGCCATGGTGCTTGGTAACAGCCCACGCTAACTCCCAAGTTTATTATAAAATATTGATTAAATTAATTAAATTCAAATTAGAAACAATACAGGGTGAATATAAAGTCAAATTATTATTTTTAGTTTAAATAACTAGATCAGGGTTTACAAGTAATTTGAAAGTAGCTAACATAGTACATTGGGACCTCTACTTGCGAGTTTAATCCGTTCCATGACCTTGCTCGCAACTGGATTTGCTCGTCTGCAGAGTCAGTTTTCCTCATTTAAATTAATTGAAATGCAATTAATCCGTTCCAGTGGAATTCTGTACTTCAATAATTTCGCTAATATCAACTCTATGGCTTATTTATCTATCTCATTTCATCTAATATGACATAAACAATATAAATAACATAGAAACCTGATATATACTCTAAAATGAATAAAATATGTCATTCATGTAGTGGTATGGGTGGTGTTGGCGGTTCACGTGAGTTTGTCTGGAGACTGGGCAAAATACTTCATGAATAATTTTGTTAATATCATCTATATGGCTTATTTATCTATCACAATTCATCTAATATGACATAACAGACAATGTGAGTAACATAGAAACATGATATATACTCTAGAATGAATAAAATACGTCATTCATGTAGTGGTATGGGCGGTGTTGGTGGTGGACGAGAGTTTGGAGAACGGGCAAAATACTTGATGAATAATTTTGCTAATATCATCTATACGGCTTATTTATCTATCACAGTTCATCTAATATGACATTACAAACAATATAAATAACATAGAAACATGATATATACTCTAGAATGAATAAAATATGTCATTATGTAACAGGTGGAGGCAGCCACAACCGCTCCCTCTTTATTGTGGTAAACACTGCCATCTAGTGACGGCCTTTTGAAGCCATCTATTATTATAATTATTATATGTAGTACATTATTATTATTATATCTGTATTATTATTATATTATTGTTATTATTATTGTCTTATTATACTATTATTATATGTATTATTATTATACATATTATTATTATTATTATTCTTATATAAATAATTTGTAATTTTTATTCACACGAAAAATATAAGATTTACTGTTATTCCTTATTGCGATAATTGTATAAATAATGTCAGCCCATTCATGACTGCATATTGAAATGGACAGTGATGATATTTGTTTACTCAGAAACAGCCAAGCAATGGACCATTTCTCCTAGGTTGAGCTCAATTTCAAGGTACTTTTCGTCGTGAAAGCAATCAAAATCATATCGGTTTCTGTAATATATCTTCCATTCTATCAAATGAGACCAAAGAAACGAGAATACATCCATAAAAACCATTCGAAATTACTGCTAAGGGGTGTCTAATTGCTGAGAAGTGAACTCCATTATTTATGCTTAGATTTCTTTCATTTTTGGTGTACTTTAAGAAGCATCTTTCCATCATACATTGCCCAAGTTTCAATAAGATAGTGCAACAAACAAATGAGATACAATTCCCGAGATCAAGAGCAAGAGCCCCTCACGCCCCTCACCAGTGTCAAGGAACCTGCCTTGAGGTCTGCTCGCTTATGGAAATTTTGCACGTGTATGGAAGCAAAAAATTGACTCATCAACTGCTCGTATTTGGAAAAACTCGCACGTGGACATGCTCACAAGTAGAGGTTCCATTGTATATGACATTAAGATACAATTTTAGACATGCTGATGTGTAGTATACTTGTGCAGGATTATCGCTACTTGAATATTTCTATATTTTATTCAGTATTATTCATTTATAAACAGGTGAAAATGACCGCATCGGTGGCAAAGGTCATGGGAATCATGTTAGTGGACTGGTTGTCAAGGATAGTGCTGTTTACACTGCTGGTATTGATGACAGTATTAAGGTCATTGGTAAGTATCCTGTTAGTACTGTGCCTATTGTCTGCTTATGTTTTAAATATTGCCCAAAAGTCATGCATGTTACAAAGGTAACTACAATGCTAGGAGCAAGGGTGGCTTGCTTGAAGTTGGGTGGCTTGAATATAAGTAAATGTATTGCAGATTTAAATGTGTATATGAATAGTGTATATTGTAAATGAAAGGATGCTGAGTAACTTTGTAGTGAGTGAAAAAATAGGCAAAAGGACTTGGAGAGTCAAACTGGCAACTGCTATAGTTAATGAAGTTAAATTGTATCTGTTTGAGTAAGAGCAAAAGGTGTAGCAGTACTGTTAAATGAAAAACTATTGAAAGATGAGAATGGGTATGAATGCTTTAACCCCTTTGGTGTTACCCTATGTTTTTAGGTCTACTTTTAACCTTTGCAGAGCCTAAGGTTGCTGTGTGCCAATAAAGCAGCTTTTTGTTATACTTGAGTAACAAATCAGATAACCCTAATACTCTCCCAAGTGGAGTGAAGAGTTGAGATGTGAAGGAGTGTAGTTCTAGACCTGGGAGTGTGTTTCTAATTATTCTCAATCACTCGTAAGTACAAACAATGATTGAACTCCCTTGAAAAATTTATAAAAAAACTGTCAGTGATATGGTAAAAGTCACAAGAGTAAAAAGACCTTAGAATGGTTCATTCTATAACATACTAGAAGCACATTCAAATTACTTCAGTGCTTTGATTGAATGTTAAAATGTTAATGAGATTTTTGTGTATGAGAATGAAGTTGGGATGATACCTATCCACTTGACACACAGTAATATCATTGCAATCATTCATCTAGATCTAACATGTCACCAAATGCTAAAATCAATCATCCACTAGCTGCAACTCCCTCATCAAAAAACTCAGGTCTGAATACACCAGCTTCCCTGATGACTGTTAGTGTAATAAGCGTACAGTCGTCCCTTGGTTTTCGTGTTTAATCCATTCCAGAGCCATCAGCCAAAACCAAAACCATTTTCCCCATAAGAAATAACGTGAATGGAATTAATCCGTTCCAGACACCCAAAAGTATCAACAAAAAAAAATTTTTTTTACCTTAAATATACATTTACATGCACAAAAGAATGAACATTAAACATGATACTTACCCTTTTTGAAGGCTGTTGTTGCTGGAAGAAAGGCAGGGAGGAGGGGAGAGGGAAGATAGGTTGTTGTTTGGAAGGGGAATCCCCCTCCATAAGGACTGTAGGTACCAAGTCCTTATCTGGGGTCACTTCTCTCCTTTGTTTTTTACTGTCACTAGGACCAGCTTGAGTCACTGGAACCCTGTTACACAAAATATCTGTCCAGATAGATCTGTTTCTGGTATCTCTTCAAGATTTGCCTAAAATGGGACATGGCATTGTCATTGTAAAAGTCACCAGCACGGATTGCAACAGATTTCTCAGGGTGATGTTGCTCCACAAATGAATGCACTTTAGTCCACATTGCACAAATCTCCTTAATCTTTGAAGAAGGCACCTTCTTCCATCTCGCTTCCTCCTCCTCTGAAGGAATTTCCTCAGCTGTGGTCTGTTGCTGTTACAGATGAAGCTCTTGCAGCTCATTAGTGGTTAGCTCTTCATTGTGATCCTCCACCAACTCTTCCACATCCTCCAACTCACATCCAACCCCATGGAATTCCCCAATGCCACAATTGATTGCACAACAGGTGTAGGGTCGACAAGGTCAGCCTCAAACCTTTCAAAATCCTTCTTTTGGACACAATCTGGCCACAATTTTTTCCAAGCAAGAGTTCATCGTTCTTGAAGTCACTCCCTGCCATATAAGGCCTATGCAGTGGAAGATACTGAAGTGATTCTTCCAGAACTCTCTTAGGGTCAATTCAGAGTCCAAGGTTATGTCAAAGCACCTTTGAAACATTTCTTTGGTGTACAGTTTTTTGAAGTTTGCAGTAATCTGCTAGTCCATGGGCTGGAGGAGAGGAGTGGTGTTAGGAGGCAAAAACTTCATTGTTACAAAACTGAATTCCTTAGACAATTGGTCTTCCAAGTCTGGAGGATGAGCAGGAGCATTGTCCATTAACAGGAGACACTGGAGTGGCAATTTCTTATCCAGGAGGTATTTTTTCACATTGGGGCCAAACACTTCATTAAACCATTCCAGGAAAATTTCCCTTGTGACCCATGCCTTACTGTTTGCCTTCTGCATCACACACAATTTACTCTTAACAACACTGTTTTTCTTGAACATACTGGGATTTTCAGAGTGATACACCAGTAAAGGCTTCACTTAGAAATCCCCACTAGCATTGCCACACAACAAGAGAGTTAGCATAGGTAGTAGGTTGGTAGACAGCAACCACCCAGGGAAGTACTACCGTCCTGCCAGATGACTGTGAAACAGAAACCTGTAACTGTTTTACATGATGGTAGGATTGCTGGTGTCTTTTTCTGTCTCATAAACACGCTAGATAACAGGGATATATTGCTACTCCTACTTACACTTTGGTCACACTTCACAGACACGCATATGCATATATATATATACATACATCAAGGCTTTTCTCCTTTTTCTAAATAGCTCTTGTTCTTCTTTAATTCTTCTATTGTCCATGGGGAAGTGGAAAAGAATCTTTCCTCCATAAGCCATGTGTGTCGTATGAGGCGACTAAAATGCCGGGAGCGATGGGCTAGTAACCCCTTCTCCTGTAGACATTTGCTAAACAAGAGAAGAAGAAAAACTTTATAAAACTGGGATGCTTGAATGTGTGTGGATGTACTACGGATGACAAGAAACAGATGATTGCTGATGTTATGAATGAAAAGTTGGATGTCCTGGCCCTAAGCGAAACAAAGCTGAAGGAGGTAAGGGAGTTTTGGTGGCGGGAAATAAATGGGATTAAATCTGGAATATCTGAGAGAGTTAGAGCTAAGGAAGGGGTAGCAGTAATGTTGAAGGATCAGTTATGGAAGGAGAAAAGAGAATATGAATGTGTAAATTCAAGGATTATGTGGATTAAAGTAAAGGTTGGATGTGAAAAGTGGGTCATAATAAGCATGTATGCACCTGGAGAAGAGAGGAATGTAGAGGAGAGAGAGAGATTTTGGGAGATGATAAGTGAATGTATAGGAACCTTTGAACCAAGTGAGAGAGTAATTGTGGTAGGGGACCTGAATGCTAAAGTAGGAGAAACTTTTAGAGAGGGTGTGGTAGGTAAGTTTGGGGTGCCAGGTGTAAATGATAGTGGGAGCCCTTTGATTGAATTTTGTATAGAAAGGGGTTTAGTTATAGGTAATACATATTTTAAGAAAAAGAGGATAAATAAGTATACAAGATATGATGTAGGGCGAAATGACAGTAGTTTGTTGGATTATGTATTGGTAGATAAAAGACTGTTGAGTAGACTTCAGGATGTACATGTTTATAGAGGGGCCACAGATATATCAGATCACTTTCTAGTTGTAGCTACACTGAGAGTAAAAGGTAGATGGGATACAAGGAGAATAGAAGCATCAGGGAAGAGAGAGGTGAAGGTTTATAAACTAAAAGAGGAGGCAGTTAGGGTAAGATATAAACAGCAATTGGAGGATAGATGGGCTAATGAGAGCATAGGCAATGGGGTCGAAGAGGTATGGGGTAGGTTTAAAAATGTAGTGTTAGTGTGTTCAGCAGAAGTTTGTGGTTACAGGCAAGTGGGTGCGGGAGGGAAGAGGAGCGATTGGTGGAATGATGATGTAAAGAGTAAGGGAGAAAAAGTTAGCATATGAGAAGTTTTTACAAAGTAGAAGTGATGCAAGGAGGGAAGAGTATATGGAGAAAAAGAGAGAGGTTAAGAGAGTGGTGAAGCAATGTAAAAAGAGAGCAAATGAGAGAGTGGGTGAGATGTTATCAACAAATTTTGTTGAAAATAAGAAAAAGTTTTGGAGTGAGATTAACAAGTTAAGGAAGCCTAGAGAACAAATGGATTTGTCAGTTAAAAATAGGAGAGGAGAGTTATTAAACGGAGAGTTAGAGGTATTGGGAAGTTGGAGGGAATATTTTGAGGAATTGTTAAATGTTGATGAAGATAGGGAAGCTGTGATTTCGTGTATAGGGCAAGGAGGAATAACATCTTGTAGGAGTGAGGAAGAGCCAGTTGTGAGTGTGGGGGAAGTTCATGAGGCAGTAGGTAAAATGAAAGGG
The DNA here is from genome assembly GCF_038502225.1 of Cherax quadricarinatus. Taxonomy (NCBI): domain Eukaryota; kingdom Metazoa; phylum Arthropoda; class Malacostraca; order Decapoda; family Parastacidae; genus Cherax; species Cherax quadricarinatus. The sequence continues at coordinate 17,378,784 of NC_091331.1, read as the reverse complement.
GGTAAGGCAGCTGGGACTGATGGGATAAAGATAGAAATGTTAAAAGCAGGTGGGGATATAGTTTTGGAGTGGTTGGTGCAATTATTTAATAAATGTATGGAAGAGGGTAAGGTACCTAGGGATTGGCAGAGCATGCATAGTTCCTTTGTATAAAGGCAAAGGGGACAAAAGAGAGTGCAAAAATTATAGGGGGATAAGTCTGTTGAGCATACCTGGTAAAGTGTATGGTAGAGTTATTATTGAAAGAATTAAGAGCAAGACGGAGAATAGGATAGCAGATGAACAAGGAGGCTTTAGGAAAGGTAGGGGGTGTGTGGACCAGGTGTTTACAGTGAAACATATAAGTGAACAGTATTTAGATAAGGCTAAAGAGGTTTTTGTGGCATTTATGGATTTGGAAAAGGCATATGACAGGGTGGATAGGGGGGCAATGTGGCAGATGTTGCAGGTGTATGATGTAGGAGGTAGGTTACTGAAAGCAGTGAAGAGTTTTTACGAGGATAGTGAGGCTCAAGTTAGAGTATGTAGGAAAGAGGGAAATTATTTCCCAGTAAAAGCAGGCCTTAGACAAGGATGTGTGATGTCACCATGGTTGTTTAATATATTTATAGATGGGGTTGTAAGAGAAGTAAATGCGAGGGTCTTGGTAAGAGGCGTGGAGTTAAAAGATAAAGAATCACACATAAAGTGGGAGTTGTCACAGTTGCTCTTTGCTGATGACACTGTGCTCTTGGGAGATTCTGAAGAGAAGTTGCAGAGATTGGTGGATGAATTTGGTAGGGTGTGCAAAAGAAGAAAATTAAAAGTGAATACAGGAAAGAGTAAGGTTATGAGGATAACAAAAAGATTAGGTGATGAAAGATTGGATATCAGATTGGAGGGAGAGAGTATGGAGGAGTTGAATGTATTCAGATATTTGGGAGTGGACGTGTCAGCGGATGGGTCTGTGAAAGATGAGGTGAATCGTAGAATTGATGAGTGGAAAAGGGTGAGTGGTGCACTTAGGAGTCTGTGGAGACTAAGAACTTTGTCCTTGGAGGCAAAGAGGGGAATGTATGAGAGTATAGTTTTACCAATGCTCTTATATGGGTGTGAAGCATGGGTGATGAATGTTGCAGCGAGGAGAAGGCTGGAGGCAGTGGAGATGTCATGTCTGAAGGCAATGTGTGGTGTGAATATAATGCAGAGAATTCGTAGTTTGGAAGTTAGGAGGAGGTGCGGGATTACCAAAACTGTTGTCCAGAGGGCTGAGGAAGGGTTGTTGAGGTGGTTCAGACATGCAGAGAGAATGGAGCGAAACAGAGTGACTTCAAGAGTGTATCAGTCTGTAGTGGAAGGAAGGCGGGGTAGGGGTCAGCCTAGGAAAGGTTGGAGGGAGGGGGTAAAGGAGGTTTTGTGTGCGAGGGGCTTGGACTTCCAGCAGGCATGCGTGAGTGTGTTTGATAGGAGTGAATGGAGACAAATGGTTTTTAATACTTGACGTGCTGTTGGAGTGTGAGCAAAGTAACATTTATGAAGGGGTTCAGGGAAACTGGCAGGCCGGACTTGAGTCCTGGAGATGGGAAGTACAGTGCCTGCACTCTGAAGGAGGGGTGTTAATGTTGCAGTTTAAAAACTGTAGTGTAAAGCACCCTTCTGGCAAGACAGTGATGGAGTGAATGATGGTGAAAGTTTTTCTTTTTCGGGCCACCCTGCCTTGGTGGGAATCGGCCAGTGTGTTAATAAAAAAAATAATAATAAAAAAGGGGTTTAGTTATAGGTAATACATATTTTAAGAAAAGAGGATAAATAAGTATACAAGATATGATGTAGGGCAAAATGACAGTAGTTTGTTGGATTATGTATTGGTGGATAAAAGACTGTTGAGTAGACTTCAGGATATACATGTTTATAGAGGGGCCACAGATATATCAGATCACTTTTTAGTTGTAGCTACACTGAGACTAAAAGGTAGATGGGATTCAAGGAGAATAGAAGCAGCAGGGAAGAGAGAGGTGAAGGTTTATAAACTAAAAGAGGAGGCAGTTAGGGTAAGATATAAACAGCTATTGGAGGATAGATGGGCTAATTAGAGCATAGGCAGTGGGGTCGAAGAGGTATGGGGTAGGTTTAAAAATGTAGTGTTAGTGTTCAGCAGAAGTTTGTGGTTACAGGGAAGTGGGTGCGGGAGGGAAGAGGAGCGATTGGTGGAATGATGATGTTAAGAGAGTAGTAAGGGAGAAAAAGTTAGCATATGAGAAGTTTTTACAAAGTAGAAGTGATGCAAGGAGTTAAGAGTATATGGAGAAAAAGAGAGAGGTTAAGAGAGTGGTGAAGCAATGTAAAAAGAGAGCAAATGAGAGAGTGGGCAAGATGTTATCAACAAATTTTGTTGAAAATAAGAAAAAGTTTTGGAGTGAGATTAACAAGTTAAGGAAGCCTAGAGAACAAATGGATTTGTCAGCTAAAAATAGGAGAGGAGAGTTATTAAATGGAGAGTTAGAGGTATTTGGAAGATGGCGGGAATATTTTGAGGAATTGTTAAATGTTGATGAAGATTGGGAAGCTGTGATTTCGTGTATAGGGCAAGGAGGAATAACATCTTGTAGGAGTGAGGAAGAGCCAGTTGTGAGTGTGGGGGAAGTTCGTGAGGCAGTAGGTAAAATGAAAGGGGGTAAGGCAGCTGGGATTGATGGGATAAAGATAGAAATGTTAAAAGCAGGTGGGGATATAGTTTTGGAGTGGTTGGTGCTATTATTTAATACATGTATGGAAGAGGGTAAGGTACCTAGGGATTGGCAGAGAGCAATGTGTGGTGTGAATATAATGCAGAGAATTCGTAGTTTGGAAGTTAGGAGGTGCGGGATTGCCAAAACTGTTGTCCAGAGGGCTGAGGAACGGTTGTTGAGGTGGTTCGGACATGTAGAGAGAATGGAGCGAAGCAGAATGACTTCAAGAGTGTATCAGTCTGTAATGGAAGGAAGGCGGGGTAGCGGTCGGCCTAGGAAAGGTTGGAGGGAGGGGGTAAAGGAGGTTTTGTGTGCGAGGGGCTTGGACTTCCAGCGGGCATGCGTGAGCGTGTTTGATAGGAGTGAATGGAGACAAATGGTTTTTAATGCTTGACGTGCTGTGTGTGCTTGGCGTGACGTGCTTGGAGTGTGAGCGAAGTAACATTTATGAAGGGATTCAGGGAAACTGGCAGACTGGACTTGAGTCCTGGAGATGGGAAGTACAGTGCCTGCACTCTGAAGGAGGGGTGTTAATGTTGCAGTTTAAAAACTGTAGTGTAAAGCACCCTTCTGGCAAGACAGAGATGGAGTGAATGATGGTGAAAGTTTTTCTTTTTCGGGCCACCTTGCCTTGGTGGGAATCGGCCAGTGCGTTAATAATAATAAAAATAAAGATAGTTAGCCTGTCTTTCATAGGCTTGTGTCCTGGGAGTGCCTTTTCCTCCTGCGTGATGTGTGCCCGCATTGGCATTTTCTTCCAAAAGAGGCCTGTTTCGTTACAATTGAACACTTGTTGGGGTTGGAATTTTTCAGACTCTATATAACATTTGAATTCCCCAACAAATTTTTCAGCTGCTTGTATGTCTGAACTGACACCCTCACTGTGCCTTACAACACTGTGTGTGCCACTTTGCTTCTTGAAATATTTGAACCAGCCTTTGCTTGCCTTGAATTCACTTTCATCACCACTTGTTTCAGGCATTTTCTTTGAGATCCTCATGTAAGTGCCTTGCCTTTTCACAAATAATGGACTGCACAACAATATCTCCTGCTAACTCTTTCTGATCCACACCAACAACAGTTTCTCCACTTCTTCAGTTGTTTGGGACCTCTGTTTGGGTATTGCAGTCACCCCTTTTGCAACATCAGCTTCCATGATTGCTTTTCTTTTTGCCACAATGAAGCTGATTGTTGATGGTGACTTACCATACATCCTGTCGAGTTCAGCAATGTGTATGCCACTATCATATTTTCTTAGGATTTCTTTTTTCAGTTCTACAGTGTTCCTCACTTTCTTTATCAAAGCACTGGCACTAGGAGCTTTCTTTGGGGCTATGGTTGCTTATTTAGCAGTCACACACGATAAACAAGTGGCAAAAACAATGGATTATTATGAAATGTTTCGTATGACCTGGCAGGATATGTTCACTGACCGAGAAACAATGCTACACTGGCTGAGAATGCATGCAGTACGCGGCTTTGTCTGCACACTGGGGACTGGACAGGTTCCGTATGATCGACGAAAACTAAGGTAAGCGATGAAAACTAAAGCCAAAAATCGATGAAAAAAGTCGGCCAAAACTAAAATCGGTGATAACCAAGATCGACAAAAACCAAGGGTCTACTGGATAGCACAGCATATATGGTTACCCAAAGTGAGATTAATGATGTTTGTAATTGTCAGTATTTGTTCACCTATTGTAAGAGGAGAGCAGATGAGATTGATTCTGATATGTGTTAAGTGAATATTTAAATAATATCTAGCCAGACAAGTGAATAATTGTTTTGCCGAACTTGAATTATAAATTTTATGATAGTGGTAAAATGTAGAAAGAAAGTGTGGGGCGCCTTATGTAAGTAACAATGAGGCATGTTTAGTCGAGATATGCTAAGAAAATGCCTTTAATTTAGGTAATACATGTACACATTGCAAGGAGAAAAGGGTAAATAAGTACAGTGGTCCCTTGAGTTAAAATTTATGCTCATAAAGGAATATAGTTTTAAGTTGTGCTGAAAAATTTGAGATATAACGCACATTTGATGGTCGGCATGCAGAGGTGAGTCTCATTCAACCAGTAATGTGGTAGTTTGCCTCTTGGGCAGCACCTGAGCAAATAGGAGCATCAGTGAGGGTGTGTGGAGTGACTTAGCCGCCAGTCAGCAATGGGAATGAATGTTTCAGGGATAGTATCTCGGTCAATAGCAGCATTTGTACTACAGGTTATTGTTTTGTCTTCAGTTTGAAGCTACCACATGTGTTGCCCACACCAACTCTGGACTATTTACCCTTCATAACTGCATTTATGATTTAATTATGCCATCTTTTGTGTTAGGTCATAATGGCCCCTGAAGTGTGCAGTCAACTAGATCAAGCAAGAAATTGTGTAAAAACATGGCATTAGCATTAGTGCATTGGTTTGTAAGTATGGCTTTCCACAAGCAGCTGTCTCTACTATTATCAAGCAGAAAGAAATTATAAAGAATATTAAAATGGCTAATGAATTTCAACTAGTGAAAAGAGGCAGATAAATTATCATAGAGATGGAAAAAGTCTTGTTAATATGGATGAGAGAGAAACAGATGAAGGGAGATAGTGCCTGCAAGTTATATCTGTGAATGTGCAAGACAAATTTACGATGATTTAAAACATCCTCAGGTAGTGATACTACTTCATATGATGATTTTAACCCTTTGAGGGTTGACAGGTCCTCTCAGAGACTCGTTCTCAGGGTCGGCCAAATTTAAAAAAAAAAAAAAATTATTTTTTCTTATGAAAAAATTTTTTTTTTGTTTTTTTTTTAAATATTATAGGCTAAACAAAAAATTATTACCATCAATACTTACCAAGATATGGAGGCGTGAAGTTGATGAAAAAAGGGGACAATGTGGCAACATCGCCGACTGCCGTCTCCCGGTATTCTTTTATTTACTTTATGTACTAATTTCTATTATTTTTTAATTTTTCTTTTTCCAAGTAACTTTTATGGCCTGTGAGACCAATATGATCAGTATTTTGTAAGTTTTTTCTTTTTCAATACTACACAATAAGGGCATAAACACTGTTGTCATCGTTTTGTTTACAAAAAATATTTACACAAACAAACGATATGAAATGTTGTTTATTACTATTTTTCTATATTTTATATACACATATACAGTCACAGGGAATGTTTCTAGAAGCTCTGCAGCCTGTGGAAGTCTTTGAAACATGGTGTCATGCACAGTGGTGTTTTACACTCCTCACACATAAAACGAGTGTCTCTGCGTTGTTGTGGGCGTTTCCTTGTATGTGCACAGACGTAACACCTCTTCTGAGCCTTTTTCTTGAAAGCAGTAGCAGGCAGTTTTACCAAGAAGTGATCACCATGCTTCAGACGAGAAGGTAGTTGTTGATAATTTGGTGGGCGGTCTATTGCAGGTGTTCTTCCTTGGTACTTGAATACTATTTGTCTGATGACAGACAAACAGAATTCGCCATATTGAGGTTTGTTTCTGGTCCTCATCTTATACACATTATAAGCATTGAGCATGGAAATGTCCAGAAGATGGAAAAAGAGTTTTATGTACCACTTATAACTCTTGCGAACACAATCAGCAAACCCAATCTGCATGTCACATTTGTCCACTGAATGCATATTGAAGGTGTAATCAATCACAGCTGCAGGTTTTAGAATGAGTTCATTGCTCTCTCTGTGGTGCCTGCCAGTGTCTGCCATTTCATTAGGGTGAACTGATGACAACAGTGTGACATCTCGTTTGTCATACCACCGAAATGCCATGATGTCATTGGCAGCAAACGCCTGCACCTCACCTCTACGAGTGCCAGCGTCAAACCTGGGCATATGTTTCCGATTTACACGCACTGTGCCACACACATCTGTCATGTTCACTCGCAAACAATCACTGAGTATCAGTATATAATATTGTTTCAGACTATGGAACAATACTCTTCTCCAGACTGAGGGACTGACCACCTCAAAACTTCAAGGGTGATGGACTGATTACATCGTCTTCAAGTCTCTTCTGCTTCTATCAACTTTTCTGTACTCGACTGAAGAAGCCTACTGTGTAGGCGAAGCGTTTCGAAATAAAGATACATAACTGTTGCATATGTGTCTTACCTAACAACCTGTCGGTATTTTATACCATTTTAATGTTTAGACTGTTCCACTCATCAACTACTTTGTTTCCAGGCCAATGCTTTCCTGTGTCCTTTCTGAATCTAAACTTGTCTAGTTTGGGTCCGTTGCTGCAGGTTCTCTCTTGGAGAGATGTCCTCAGGACCTTGTTGGTGTCCCCTTTGTTAGTACCTATCTTCCACTTATACACTTCGATCAGGTCTCCCCTCATTCGTTGTCTAACAAGTGAATGTAACTTAAGAGTCTTCAATCTTTCTTCATAAGGAAGATTTCTAATGCTATGTATTAATTTAGTCATCCTATGCTGAATGTTTTCTAATGAATTTATGTTCATTCTGTAATATGGAGACCAGAATTGAGCTGCATAATCTAGGTGAGGCCTTACTAATGATGTATAAAGCTGCAGTATGACCTCTGGACTTCTGTTGCTTACACTTCTTGGTATAAATCTCAGTAATCTATTTGCCTTATTACGTACGCTTAGGCATTGCTGTCTTGGTTTAAGGTTGCTGCTCACCATAACCCCCAAGTCCTTTTCGCAATCTGTATGGCTAAATTCTACATCATTTAACTTATAAGTGCTAGGGTTATGGACACTCCCGAGCTTCAGAACCTTGCATTTATCTACGTTAAACTGCATCTGCCACTTTTCTGACCAAGAATAGTTTGTTTAAATCCTCCTGTAGTTCCCTAACATCTACGTTTGAATCAATTATCCTACCTATCTTTGCGATAGGTATTAATAAAGGGGATATTGATGGGGTCTTGAGGATGTCTCTCCAAGAGAGAACCCGCAGTAATGAGGGGAGACATGATCGAAGTGTATAAGTGGAGGATGGGTATTGATAGGAGGGATATTGGTGGGGTCTTGAGGATGTCTCTCCAAGAGGGAGCCCGCTGCGGTGGATTTAAATTGGATGGGTTTGGATTTGGAGGGGACGTGGGAGGGTGTTGGTTTGGAAATGGGGTGGTTGATGAGTGGAACAGTCTACCTAGTTGGGTTATTGACTTTGGGTAGTTTCAAATTTAGGTTGGATAAATACATGAATGAGAGGGGTTGGATTTGAGTGGGACTTGCACATCGGAGCTTATTTCTTGGGTAGCATTGAAAATTGGGTTGGGCAAATGTATTTGTTAGTGGGATAAATTGTAAAGGACCTGCCTAGTATGGGCCAACAGGCCTGCTGCAGTGTTCCTCCTTTCTTATGTTCTTATATAATATATGCCCCTTACCAAGGTATGTTTCTATCATTGTTCTAACCACATCACCAGAGATGCCCAATAACTTCCTGGTATTTTGCAGTGTATAACTTCCAGTGTACACAATAATATCCAATACCAGACCACTATAACAATCACAAAGCACAAACAACTTTATACCAAAGCTTTTCCTCTTGCTTGGTATGTACTGCTTGAAAGAGGGAGTTCCTTTGAACAGAATCAAAGACTCGTCAATTACAAGCTTCATGAAGGGATAAAAATACATATTGAATTTCTCTTTCAGATACACAAACACATACCTAATCTTATATAACCTGTCGTTTCTGTCAGGCCTGGTTTTGTCTTAGAAATGAAGCATACGTAACATTAGCACAAATCGATTCACTGGCATTATATCACTGAAACCTGGGGTTGCAATCAGGCGGTCTGTTGACCAGTATGATTTCACTTCGTGCTTATACACATGTGGCATAAGCATTATTGTGGCAAAGAAAAGATACATCTCAGCCACAGTTGCCTCCTTCCACTGGTGTAGACGTGATTTTGGTGAAAGTAATGTGTTTGCTATGGTGTACTCGAAGTATGTGTTGCTTTCCATGCCAATACTTTCGATCAAGGGTTCATCAAAGAATAACTCGAAACATTCCAGTTCAGTGGCATTGTTCCCAAGTGTACAAGATGGCCGTATTCCACTTTGGCAGTCTTCAAACTGGTGGGCATTTGGAACAAAATTGACAGCTTCCTGCCAATCCCAGGTGTGGTCTGCTGGTGGGTACTGGACAATGACAGGTGGTTGTGGAGGTTGTGGTTGTGGAGGCTGGTGTGGTGGGTGGGTGGGGGATGGTGGCCTTTGTTGTAGATCAGCTGAGGCAGCGGCGTGGGTGGCAGCATGGCCCACTGCTGGTGCCTCACGGCCGTCACCACCACTACCACCATCATGCACATTTTCCATCCCAATTGCAACACTATCATCATCATTTTCACTGTCTGTTCCTGTTGTACAGCCACGGGATGTACTTCGAGATGTACTCCTTCCCCTTGGATTAGCATATGGCACACTACCAGAGCGCATATATCGTCGTATATACTGACGCTTCACTGGGGAATATTCCACTTCACTATCACTACTGGAACTGTTTTCAAGAGCTTGTAGTTCATAATCACTATCACTCATCACTAATGCTCACATCTGAGTCTGGGATTTGGGAAAATAGGAGTTTCCTCTTTTATTCTGGTACAACTGAACGTGAACAAGATGGCCCAGCACCAGAGGTGGAAGGCTGAGGGTCGTCTGGGTTTTCCTCACTATTACCGATATTATGGTCATTAGTTTCGGTCAAAACCTCACCAAAACCTTGAAACTCATCTTCACTGGCACTTCCATCTGTATTAGAACTGTTACTGGGGAGCAAAAGTGTCCCAATTCGCCGAGGAGTGAGGAACTTCTTACCGCTAGGCATGGTGGACATTGTGTACTAAGATGGCATTCCCAAAATGCACCACTGGTTCCCATATTTTTTTTCTACCGCACGCACCGACCACACAGACCCATTCTCTCACATCTAGGCCTACCAGCCTTTTCCCGCGAGATTTGACAGCGCTAGAATTTATGCGTATGTACTAGTACGTCCAAAACCCTCAAAGGGTTAAAAGCTAGCATGGGTGGTTCGAGGACTTCAAGAAAAGGGTCGACATTAAAAGTGATGTGAGATGTAGTTTAGAGTTCTGGTGCTGAAAATTTTCAGCTTCAGTTTTAATAGCATGTTATATTGGAGGGTTATCTTCCTCAAGTGTTTAATGTGGACAAGACAGGGATCTGGAAAAGAACGACCAGGCAAACATTCATCACAGAGGGGGAGGCCACTTTGCCTGGGCATAAGCCTATGAAAGGCTTGCTCTGCTGTTGGGTACCAGTGCCTCTGGAGAAAACCTCCAGAGTGTTAAAACAACTAAGAATATCCGAGGGCAGTTTGGGTGTTTTCTGGTGATGCTACAAGGTCTGGGTGACAAGACAATTCGGGTAATGGGCCCAAGAAGTGTTTTGTCCGTCAGTCAAGAGCTATCTACTGATCAACAAACTTCCTCTAAAGGCATTGTTACTGTTGGATAATGGATCAGGACATGATCCTGAACTTGCCCAATCTCTGGAGGCAGAATTTAGCTTTGTTACTTTTAAATTCCTCTCACCGAACACCACTCCTCTGCTTCAGCCTATAGTCCAGCAAGTGATTGCAGATTTCAAGATGATTTACACCAAGAATATGTTAACCAAGTGCTTTACAGGAGACTGAGCCATCACCCTCAAAGGCTTCTGGATGACTAAGTTAAATATCTTATATTTTGAGAGGCTCATAGTGAACTCCCAGAATGAATTCAAATTCAAATTCAAATTCAAATTTTATTCTCTCTAAGGATTACAATGCTGAGTTTACAGAATTTGGTTATTGTGTGGTTTACATGTAGTAAAATAATAATTACAGAGTGTACCACTAGAACACCTAGCATGGCTAGGCATTTTGGGCAGACTTAGATTAAATCTTAAGTTTAAAATATTACAAAATTATGAGGTAAGTTGGTATTATGGCTAAGTGACTAAATACTAGTTTGTGAGTTTAGCAATGTGAATGCTTTTGTTTTGGCACTATACATAGCTTCAGTATTGGAGTATCACAGGCCAACTTATGACTAATTAAGATTCATTATTTTAAGATTGAGATTGATATTTCTGTTTATGGTCAAATGGGTGAGTGAGTGTAAGTGTGAACCACCAGGTGGTATTCGTGTAATTAGTTGACAGGGTGTATCAGGGAGATAAGATGTTTTCTGATGGTAGTTTTGAAGGCGATGAATGTGTCTACAGTTCTAGAGTTTTCAGGTTGTTCCAGATTTTAGGGCCTTTGACATTGAACTTTTGTAAAGATTTAGTCGAACACGGGGAATGTCATAGAGATGTTTGTGTCTGGTGTTATGCCTGTGGGTTCTGTCACAACTATCAAGAAAGCGTTTTAGGTCAAGGTTAATATTGGAATTTAAGGTCCTGTAGATGTAGATTGCACAGTAGTAAGTGTGGATGTACTGAACAGGGAGTAAGTTTAGATCTATGAAGAGTGGGGGGGGGGGGGGGGGGGGTTGCCAGGGATGGGATTTAGTGATTATTCTTACTGCGGCTTTTTGTTGGGTTATTATTGGCTTTAGGTGTGTTGCTGCAGTTGAACCCCAAGCACAGATAGCATAGGTGAGGTATGGATATATAAGTGAATGGTATAGTGTGAGAAGGGCAGTTTGTGGCATGTAGTATCGTATCTTGGAGAGGATCCCAACCGATTTGGATACTTTTTTGGTTGTGTGTTGGATATGGGTGCTGAAATTCAGGTTGTTGTCGAGGTATAGGCCTAGGAATTTGCCTTCATTATGTCTGGCAATTAGAGTGTTGTCGATCTTAATGTTAATTTGCGCATCTCCTGCTCTGCTACCAAACATAATGTAGTAGGTTTTGTCAGTGTTAAGCGTAGGTTTATTGGCTGTCTTCCAAGTTGATATTTTGATCAGCTCCTTGTTAACAATGGTGTTGAGGGTGGCAAGATTAGGGTGAGAGATGACATAAGTCGTGTCGTCAGCAAAGAGAATGGGGTTCAGGTATTGAGATACGTTTGGAAGATCATTGATGTATATGAGGAAGAGCAGGGGACCAAGGACACTTCCCTGTGCAACTCCAGTATCAAGTGGCCGTGTTGTTGATGCTGTGTCTTTAATGGTGACATACTGATACCTATTAGTAAGGTAAGATTTGAAATATGCAAGAACATTGCCTCTTATACCATAATGGTCAAGTTTGTGGAGTAGGATGCCGTGGTCTACTGTGTCAAATGCTTTTCTTAGGTCAGTAAAAATTCCTAGTGGATATTCCTTATTTTCCAATGCTGTGTAAAGCAGATCTAGCATTTTTATGATTGCATCGTTAGTGCTTTTATTTTTCCTGAATCCAAATTGGCAGGAGTTGAGTATGTTTTGTGCCGTTATAAATGAATATAGTGAAGGTTCCACTCAGTGCCTCAGTGCAGCATGGAAGAACTTGTGACCTTCAGTCACCCATGACTTGAAGAATTTGAGGCTGAGGAGGATGTGAACCTGGATAGTCTCAGTAGGGCTGAAGGTTGATGAATAAGATGTGGAGGAATTCATTCTGGTCTACAGACAGGAGTTGAAAACAGAGGAGTTTCAGGAATTAGGGAAGGGACAGTGGGAAGGAGGAAGTGGAGGAAGATATCGACAGGATAAGAGCTGTACAAATTCAGAAGTTGCTTACTCATTTGGAAGGTGTGAAAAGAATCATAAGAAAGCACCCAGATATTGGTAAAACTGAACTTGCTTCTTGTGTTTTTAAAGATAATGTATTGTCTTTTTTAAGAGCTTCAGAAGCTGATCTGTTGTTAAACCTCTCCACTAAGTGGCACCAGTCACTGGATGAATCCAAAGTCAGCTGTGTGGTAGCACTGGACATTGCTGGTGCTTTTGACCGGGTGTAGCACCAGGGCCTCTTAGCAAAACTGCAAGCTCTGGGAATTGCAGGCTCTACGCTATGTCTCCTCAGTGATTACCTTCATGGTAGATCTCTAAGGGTAGTTCTCAGTGGAACAGAATCAGCAAGACATCCTATTGGGGCAAGTGTTCCACAAGGAAGCATTCTGGGACCATTGTTATGGAATGTCTACTTCAATGACCTCCTTCATCTCATCCCAGAATCCCATGCATATGCAGACGACTGTACACTGACATTCACTTATCCATCAATCACTAGCTAAGAGCTATATCAGCTTGGGGAAATAGATGGCAAGTAACATTTGCACCTGAGAAAACACAAATGATGATCTCTAGGCTCCATGATGGTAATACCGGTACAGTAGTAAGGATGAATGGGAGGGTGTTGGCACTTGGGGAAGAAGTTGATATCCTTGGGGTAAAATTTAACTCCAAACTGACCATGAAAAACCATGTAAGTCTTGCAAACAAGGCAGCCAGGAAGCTTACAGCACTTCGCCATATCTCGCACCTGCTTGACAACAGGGGTTGCAAGATTTTGTACAAGGCACAAGTACACTCATACCTTGAGTATGCTCCACTTTCTTGGTTCACCTGCCCCTCTTCTCATCTGCGACTGCTTGACGGAGTAGAAAACAGAGCAAGACGTCTCATCTCTCGCCTGAACCAGCCCTGGATAGATCTGTCATTTCAGCAGAGCCTTCAACACAGGAGGGATGTGTGTGGCCTTACTGTTATGTACAAGGCCAATATTGTCAAAGTACCACACTTGGATCCACTTCGAGGACAGCATGAAGCAAGCTTCTATACCACAAGATGGGCAGAAAGCAGCAACTTCACTTTGGCTGTACCCTTCTCCAGAACATCACGTCATCTGAGATCATTTATCCCCAGGATGACTCGAGTATGGAACACATTCTTACAGCATTATGATGTCAACGAGATAGTCAGTTGATCAGATGAAAATGCTGGCCCACAGATGGCTCCAACTTCATCCTGTTCCCTGCTTGTATGTTTCATAACAATAAAAATGCTTTCAAATGAGCTGATGTAGGTAACAGCTCTTAGCTTGTCAATAAAGTTAGGAATCCTTAACCTGTAAATAGCTTGTCAATAAAGCTAGGGATCCTTAACCTAACCTTGTCATACCCTGTGTAAAAAAAAAAAAAAAAAAAAGACAGAATGAAACAAATGCCTCTGGACAGTTTTTTCAAGAGGCAGCAGTTGGAGCTTCTCTTCCAACCAGTAACCTCCTTTCCACCATCTTCCCATCATCACACCACCAACTCAAATTCAAGGAATGAATTACCATAAAACCATGTATTTTGAGGTTTGAGTTAAAATAGTTTCGAGGTAAGATATTTCTTCTGGAATGAATTAATATTATAACTCGTGGGATCATTGTACAGTTATCTCTTGCTTTATGCAACAGATGCTTTTCAGGCCTTTGACAGCTGTAATAAGCTCTCTCAGGCTATCGACACTTAATTCTACAAAATAAAATTAAGTGAACAGTGCTGATTGCATGCACTGAGTATACAGTATATATAATGCTAGAAATGGAGCATAGCATAGCAATGAATTTGTTTAAGGTGAACCTATATAAAACTCGGAAATCCCATACACTACAGGAGGGCACCACTTATACAACAGGTTAAGTTCCAGGCTACCGCCATAAAATGGAAATCGCCATAAAACGAATCGCACTTTTTTCACTTATAAATGCATATACAGTAGGACCCCCGTATCCACAGGGAATACGTTCCAAGGACCTGCAGTGAACACCAAAATCGCAGATAGTAGTGAACCCTATGTGTGTCATTTTTTGTTTACTTGCATACCTACTATAAAATTTAATTGATAAATTATGCTCAGTAAATGGAGAAATATCACTTTTTCACTGATGGGAAGCACTTTATGGTACTTCTCTTAGGCTTTGAAGAGCTTCCACCATCACTACTTTTGCACTTTGAAGCCATTATTAATCCTTTGAGGGTTGGTCACGTACAAGTACGTCATTGCAGCCAGGGTCGGTCACATACTTGTACGCCTAAATTCTAACGCCTTCAAATCTGGTCAAAGAAAGCTGGCAGGCCTACATATGAAAGAATGGGTCTGTGTGGTCAGTGTGTGTAGTATTAAAAAAATCCTGAAGCATGCTGTGCATAATGAGAAAAAAAACTCTGACCGTCTTTTTGGTTTAAAGCCGTGAATTTCTAGTGTATTTTTGTATGGTATTTATGGTTGTATTCCCAATTCCTTGGTCTCATTTGATAGATTGGAAGATATACTACAGAAATAGAGATGATTTTTATTTGTTTCACTATGGCAAGTACCTTGAAATTGTGCTCAAAGTAGTGAAAATGATCGATTTTTGCTGATGTTCAAGAGTAAACAAATTAAGCCATGCGTCCAATACACGTCAACTGGTGAGTATAATATTCTTTCACAAGTGCACTGACACCATTTATACCATTTTTACAATTATGCAGTAGTATACATAACAGAAAACCTTCTATTTTCTGTGAGAATAAAAAATCAAAATGGAAAGCAAAAGTAATGTAAGAGGGGCCTAGAGACATGACTAATGAACAGATAAAATGATATTTTAGTGCCATGAATATCTGTCTTGTTTATTCTGGACCCTATTTTGAAATTGGCATCTTTTGAAATTTGTGTGAAATTGCCCAAATTGCCAATTTTTGACCACTTTATTGGGTAGTTGAAAAAGGTAAATGGGCAGATTCTCGTACTCAGTTGATAGAACAAATGGAGTTCTAGGGAAATAGCTATGATTTTAGTCAACTGCAACATTGGAATAAGCAAAAAATAGAGCTCAAAGTGGGCAAAATTGCTGATGCATAAGTATCTTCAAGACTGCTAACTTCCATAAGTTTTCCATCAAATTTCTCACTTTTGGTGTCATTATGATCGGAAAAAGATTATCATTTCATAAGATTTTTTTTTTTTTTTTTTTCAAAAATTTTTCGATCCTGAGAACGAGTTTGGGAGAGGGCCTCTTGACCCTTAAAGGATTAAGCAAAATTAAGGGTTATTTTCAGGTCATGGTAAACCGTGGATAACTGAAAGATCAGATACCGGACCCACAGATATGGGGGTCCTGTAAATGCTTCATAACAAGTTTACACTGTCATATATTAGTTAGCAATAAAACTAGGCATTTATAAAAACAAAAATGAAATACACATACATTACACTAATTGCTTACCTTAAAATATTTGTAATCTTAATGTAGGGCGAGAGGTAAGCAGTATTTATTGTAGGATTTCGGGTGTGTTAGCCTGCCCTGCTACCACATTTATATATGATATACATGTACGACATTTAAAGCACCTCAGAGCAATAAAATGCACATGCAATACACTCATTACTTACCTTAAATATTTGTAGTCTTAACCCTTTGACTGTCGCAACCCCAAATCCTGAGGTGTCTCCT
Source organism: Cherax quadricarinatus (assembly GCF_038502225.1). Classification (NCBI taxonomy): domain Eukaryota; kingdom Metazoa; phylum Arthropoda; class Malacostraca; order Decapoda; family Parastacidae; genus Cherax; species Cherax quadricarinatus. The sequence continues at coordinate 17,362,720 of NC_091331.1, read as the reverse complement.
GGTGTTGCAAAATATTTGAAAAAAAAAAAATTATTTTTTCTTATGAAATGATAGAATCTTTTCTCGATGGTAATGACGGCAAATGTAAGTTGGAGACCAGCGATATTTACAAATCAGCGATTTCGTCCACTTTGAGACCTATTTTCGGCTAATTCCATTGTTCCAGTCAACCAAACTCATAACTGTTTCATTAAAACTCCATTTGTTCTATCGACTGAGTACAAGAAACTGTCCATTTACCAATTTCAACTACCCAATAAAGTGATCAGAAATTGGCAATTTGGCCAGTTTCACACAAATTAAAAAATATGCCAATTTCAAAATAGGGTCCAGAATGAACAATGCAGACATTCCTGGCTCTATAATAACATTTTCTTTGTTCATCAGTCATGTCTCCAGGCCCTTCTGGTATTACTCTTGCATTCTATTCTGAATTTTTATTCAAACAAAAAATAGAAGATTTACTGTTATGCAGACTACTGCAATATTGTAATAATTGTATAAATAACATCAACCCATTCATGACTGCATAATAGAATGGCTAATTGGACATTTATTGGACAATAACATCATTATTTTACTCTTGAACATCGGCAAAAATCAAACATTTCCCCTATTTTGAGCTTCATTTCTAGGTCCCTATAGTAAAACCAATCAAAATCGTCTCTGTTTCTATAATATGTTTTCAATTCTATCAAATGTGACTACGAAAATAGGAATATAACCATAAAAACTATACGAAAATACACTTCAATGTCGGCGTTTTAATCCAGGAATGTGGTCGGAATTTTTTTTTTCTCGTTAAGCACCGAGTGCTGCAGGAGTTTTTTTTATATGGTGCGCACTGACTAAACAGACCCATTCTCTCATATGTGGGCCTACCACCTTTCTCCTGCTTGATTTGAAGCTGCTAGAATTTGAGTACACAGGTACCATCCGACTTACGACTGAGTTTGGTTCCGTTCAACTGGTCATAAGTCGAAATGGACGTAAGTCGAACCTTACTACTGAATATCAACATCACATTTTTGTAATGACTTTATTTTGTTTTATTTTGGTATTTCATTTTTTACTTTACTTTTTCTGCTGTTAGTACTGTATTTTATACTGTAAGGTTTAGGATAAACACTGTGTACAGCACAAACAGTTGTTTATTTCCCAGAAATTTGGCATACAAAACACGGTCGTAAGTCGAATGGTCGTATGTCGAGCAGGTCGTAAGTTGGATGGTAGGTATATATACGTCAAACACATTGGCTCGTAAGACCGAAACAGTCAAAGGGTTAATGTAGGGTGAGAGGTGAGTATTATTATTATTATTATTATTATTATTATTATTATTATTATTATTATTATCATTATCATCACCACTGAGTTTAATCATTTCTAACAACTACCCTTAGATGCCATCATAAATGAGAGATGTGGACATTGTAAACAAACAGTCAAATGCATATTACAGTAGATCGTCGTTTAACATGGTTTCGTTTGGCACATTTTGGTTATAGCACTATTGAAGAATTGCGGCATGTTTTTCTATAACACTTCGTAAAATTAACTTAACACGGTTTAGTTTGTGGGAGGGCAAAAAATTTGGAGTACGTGTCTCCTGCAGGATACACTGCTTGGCTGTGGGTTAGACCACTGGGTCAAGGGGGGGAGACATACAACCATCTTTTGCCATCCCTGCCACCCTCCAACTCCCCCACTACCCTCTGCCACCCTCCACTACTCCCACCACCCTTGTCTGAGCCAGTTCATACACATGTAGGACCATCCTCTGGTAGGAGTGCTTATTTTTGTTTGTGGATTGAGTTTAGATCTTTTAATTGCCATATTTTAAGTCCTGGAGATGGGAAGTACAATGCCTGCACTCTGAAGGAGGGATGTTAATGTTGCAGTTTAAAAACTGTAGTGTAAAGCACCCTTCTGGCAAGACAGTGATGGAGTGAATGATGGTGAAAGTTTTTCTTTTTCGGGCCACCCTGCCTTGGTGGGAATCGGCCAGTGTGATAATAAAAAAAAAAATAATAATTTTAAATCTGCCAAGCAATTGTGGCACCCAGTAGGCATACAAGTGTTGCTGAAAGTGTCAAGAAAAGGTTTAAACGTTTAAGTCTAGGAGTTATGAAGAAAATCGAAATACATATTAGACACGCTTAAGAGTGGCTCACGTTTGGTGGATGTAGTGAGGGCCTATGGCCTTAATGAAGCGTCAGTTCGTACAGTTAAAAGGAACGAGGCAAATATACGAGCTTGTGTAATGAATAACCCAAGATGTCATCTCATAAAAAGAATGACACACGGATCACAACAAGTAAATAAAACTGAAAACTTGTTGCTTGGGTGGATCGAACAAAAATTAAAGAAAGGTGCACCACTTATTTTCATCTTAATTAGGGTAAAGGCCTTACAGTTGTTTAAAGCAGTGTGTGATAAGGAAGTAAGGCTTGAAAAATAGTGTGTTTAGCACAGGCTGGTTCTACAACTTTTAGTTGCATAATAAGTTACATAATATCAAGTTTTCTGGTGAAAGTGCTTCAACTGATCATACAGCAGTAAGTAATTTCCCTGTTGAATTGCAGGAAATTATTTCTGAGGGTGGCTATGAGCCACATCAAGTGTTTAATGCCGACGAGACAAGCGTTTTTTGGAAGAAAATGCCAACGTGAACTTATATCAGTCAGCAAGAGAAAAGTACACCAAGCTTCAAGACAGCAAAAGATCGCTTCACCTTGCTCCTTTGCGGTAATGCATCAGGTGATTTCAAATGTAAGCCCATGGTTATTTACTGCTTTGAGAATCCTTGTGCTTTGAAAGGTGTAGATAAAAACACCTTACCAGTAATTTGGAGGTCAAACCAGTCAGCTTGAATGACAGAGGAAATATTTGACTGGTTTAAGCATCACTTTATTCCTGAAATCAAGTTTTACCTGCACAGCAAGAACCTTGCATTCAGGGAATTCTTCATTTTTGATAATTCCAATACTCATCCACAAGCTTTGCTGGATGTGACCCCACATGTAAAAGTTGTATTTTTACCTCCAGATACAACATCTCTAATACAACCACTGGATTGGGGAGTTAAGCCTTTTGAGTGTAACTACACAAAAAAAGTTACGAAAAAACTAGTTGCATCAATGGATTGACTCCAACCTGGCAGTACCAAGCTTCTGGAATAAATTTAACATTGCAGATGCCATCAGCTATGCTAGAAGTGCATGGAATGAAGTTCCCTGATCAACATTAAATGCTGGCTGGGTAAAGTTTTTGCCTTCTGTAGTTAATTTTTTCGCTGTTTTTTTCTTGCTTGAGAGTCAGGTTCAGGAAATAGTTCAGCTGGCAAGGAGATTACCAGGTGATGGTTTTGAAGATATGAATGAAGATGATATGAATGAGCACTTCAAAGATGATGATGAAGACAGGAGTCCAGAGGAAATGTTGGCAGAGCTCGAAGCATAGATGCAAGGGAGTCACATAACAGAAGATGTTGAAGAAGAACCTGAAGAAAAACAGTTAACATTGCAGCAGTTACGTGAGCAGTTCCATATTATTGGTAAAGTTGCATACTTTTTCACTAAAGAGAACCCTGACAAATCTCAAAGTAGTGCTTTGAAACTGGGTCTAGTCCAGCTGATGATGCCTTACCATCAGCTGTATAATGTACTGCAGGGTAAGAGCCCAGAGATCCATTACAGAATTTATGCAAACTCCAATACAACCATCGACTTTAGTACCAGAACCTCTACCATCCACTTCTGCTGACAACCAACAACCATCCACCTCAGCCCAGTAGGGCCACACCATGCATATCCATTCTCGTCACAATCATCCACAAACACCATTATCGACAATTTAAGGTAAGAAATACTATTATTTCTATTGCATTTGTAGTCTTAAGCAGTAATATATCACAACAATGAACTACAATTACATATTCACTTTTATTTTTGTTAGATCTGTTGGTCTAAAAAAAAGTTGTTTGGCTTTTTTGGGGGGCTCCCAGGAGCATAACCCTATTTTTCTGATAAGTTCTTCAGTTTGTCTACCACAGTTTTAACTAACACAGCGTTTTCAGGAACGTAACTATCATGTTAACCCTTTGACTGTCGCAACCCCCAATCCTGAGGTGTCTCCTGGTGTCGCAAAATTTAAAAAAAAAAAAAATTTTCTTATGAAATGATGGAGAATCTTTTCCCGATTGTAATGACACCAAAAAAAATGAAATTTGATGGAAAACTGACGGAATTACGCTCTCGCGAAGTTAGCGACCTCGGTGCTGTTTACAAATCGGCGATTTCGTCCACTTTGAACCCTATTTTCGGCTAATTCCATTGTTCCAGTCGACGAAACTCATAGCTATTTCTTTAGAACTCCATTTTTTCTATCTATTGAGTATAAGAAACTGCCCATTTACCGATTTCAACTACCTAATAATGTGGTCAGAAATTTGCAATTTGGCCAATTTCACGAAAACTAAAAAATATGACAATTTCAAAATAAGGTCCAGAATGAACAATGCAGACATTCCTGGCTCTAAAATAACATTTTCTTTGTTCATCAGTCATGTCTCCAGGCCCCTCTGATATTACTCTTGCTTTCTATTTTGAATTTTTATTCAAACAAAAAATTGAAGACTTACTATTATGCGGACTACTGCAATACTGTAATAATTGTATAAATAACATCAACCCATTCATGACTGCATATTAGAATGGCTAGTTGGACATTTATTGGACAATGGCATCATTTGTTTACTTTTGAACATTGGCAAAAATCAAACATTTCCCCTACTTTGAGCTCCATTTCTAGGTTCTTTTTATAGTAAAATCAATCAAAATCACCTCTACTTCTATAATATGCTTTCCATTCTATCAAATGAGACCAAGAAAACGAGAATACAACCATAAATACTATACGAAAATAGACCACAAAGTCGGCATTTTAATTAAAAAAAACGGTCGGAGTTTTTTTTTCCCATTATGCACTGCGTGCTCCAGGATTTTTTTTATATGGTGCACACTGACCACACAGACCCATTCTCTCACATGTGGGCCTACCAGCTTTCTCCTGCTTGATTTGAAGCCGCTAGAATTTATGAGTATATATACGTCACACACGGTACCTCGTAAGACGTATATATACGGCCGCAACAGTCAAAGGGTTAAACGACAATCTACTGTAATTCCTGTCCACTTACGGTCCATGAACGTTCACAATACAAACACCTTACAGTGTGTTTAAGTTGTTTTCACATCGGTGCAGTAAAAATAAATAACAACAACACTACCATTTTCATGCAACACCGTTTTTAGAGGGAATGACACTGTGAGTGAAGAGATACGAAAAGAATATTTTTCTCCAGTTACCCCAATAATACTATTGTGTACAGTTTCTCTGGTGTTGGACTAGAGAAAATATAATTCTTGCTGTCAGTCCTACAAGCAGCCCAACTACTACGTCTCATTTATGTCTGTTGTACTATGGTTGTACGTATTATGCTTATATGATATGTAGTGTGTTTCTTGTATAATTTTGAAAAAATATCATAGATGGATTAATGAAAATGTATTAACGTAATATACGAAATTTAAAGAGCCCCAGAGCAATTACAGTGGACCCCTGGTATTTGATGGCATCGGTATTCGATAAATCCGGTATTTGATGCATTTTAACGCAAAAATTTCACCTCAGTATCCGATCGAAAACCCGGTATTCAATGCGATTCGTATGAGACGTGTCCGCGTGTGGCCTGAACTGCCCCGTGTGTGTCAGCGTTTACAAGCCAGCCAGTGTGCGCGCATCTAAGGATACCATGACTCACGAAATCGTAATGACACAATTGCAAACAAACCATACCACGGACGGGATTTGAACCCTCGGTCAGAGAGTCTCAAGACTCCAGACTGTCGCGTTAGCCACTGGACCAGCTAGCCACCTAGTTGGACGAATCTTATTGTGGCTAGCTGGTCCAGTGGCTAACGCGATGGTCTGGAGTTTTGAGACTCTGACCGCAGGTTCAAATCCCGTCTGTGGTATGGTTTATCTAAGGATACATTCGGTACATTCCATATTATCACTGTTTTTGGTGCTTGTTTCTGCAAAATAAGTCACCATGGGCCCCAAGAAAGCTTCTAGTGCCAACCCTTCAAGAAAAAAGGTGCTAATGACTATTGAAATGAAGAAAGAGATAATTGCAAAGTACGAAAGTGGAGTGCGTGTGTCGGAGCTGGCCAGGTTGTATACGAAACCTCAATCAACCATCGCTACTATAGTGCCCAGGAAAATGGCAATCAAGGAAGCTGTTGTTGCAAAAGGTGAAACTGTGCTTTAGAAACAGAGACCGCAAGTGTTAGAAGATGTTGAGAGACTGTTATTGGTGTGGATAAATGAAAAACAGATAGCAGGAGATAGCATCTCTCAAGCGATCATTTGTGAAAATGCTAGGAAGTTGCATGAGGATTTAATTAGAAAATGAGTGCAACTAGTGGTGATGTGAGTGAATTTAAGGCCAGCAAAGGTTGGTTTGAAAGATATAAGAATCGTAGTGGCATACATAGTGTGATTAGGCTTGGTGAGGCTGCCAGTTCGGACCAAAATGCAGCTGAAAAATATGTGAAGGAATTCAAGGATTACATAGACAGTGAAGAATTTAAACCTGAACTTTAGAAAAGTCATAAAGGAATGAGAGGTACAGGCCTCTATGGACAGATATGTTGTGCGACAGAAGTCCAGTGACTCTCAGACTGGTCCTAGTGGCATTAAAAGAAGAAGAGAAGTAACCCCAGAAAAGGACTTGCTACCTCAAGTCCTAATGGAAGGGGATTCCCCTTCTAAACAGTAACAACTTCGACACTTTCCCCTCCTCCCGTCCCATTAACCCCTTCAGGGTCCAAGGCCCAAATCTGAAGTGGTGCCCCAGTGTCCAAGAATTTAAAAAAAAAAAAAATTATTTTTTCTTATGAAATGGTAGAGAATCTTTTTGTGAAGGTAATAAAACAAAAAGTACGAAATTTGATGGAAAATTGACGAAATTATGCTCTCGCGAATTTTGATGTGTCAGCGATATTTACGAATCGGCAATTTTGCCGACTTTGACTCCCATTTTAGGCCAATTACATTATTCCAGTCAACCAAATTCTTAGCTATTTCACTAGTATTACTTCTATTCTATCGATTGAGCACAAGAAATCGCCAAGTCAACTGTTTCAACTACAAATTAAAGTGATCGGAAATTGTTAATTTGGCCAATTTAACACAAAGTTCAAAATATTCCAATTTCAAAATAGGGTCCAGAATAAACAATGTAGGTATTCCTGGAACTAAACTAACATTTCCTCTGTTCATTAGTTATGTTTTGAGGCTTTACAAATAAATTACATTTTGATTTTTTATTCACATAATGAATTTTTATTCACACCAAAAAATAGAAGATTTACTGTTATGCAATACTGTAATAATTGTATAAATATCATCACCATATTTGTGAATGCATATTAGACCCACCAGCTGGCGTGTATTAGACGTGTGAGGTCGTTTGTTTACTCTTGAATATCGGCAAAAATTTAACATTTCTGCTACTTCGAGCTCAGTTTCAAGCCATTTCCAGTGCTAAAACCAATCAAAATCATCTCTATTTCTGTAATATGTCTTCCATTCTATCAAATGAGACCAAGAAATCGCAAATACGTAGAGCTATAAAAAACATACGAAAAAACACTGCAAAGTCGCTGTTTTAATCGAAAAATCATGATTTCAGTTTTTTTCTCTCATTATACACAGCGTTCTGCAGAATCTGTTTTATGTGGTGCACACATACCACATAGATGTATTCTCTCATATCTAGGTCCAAATGTACCAGTCACAGTTTATCAGAGTGAGCTGAGCTCATGACGTAGATCTACGGTTTGGACCCTGAACGTAAAGCCGTAGATCTACGGGACGGACCCTCAAAGGGTTAATCATCACTTGATCTTCATTAAAGGTAAGTGTCAATTATTCTATTGTTATTGTAATTATTCTATTGCATTAAACTTAATATTTCATGCGGTAAAAATTTTTTTTTTTTCATACTTTTGGGTGTCTTGCACGGATTAATTTGATTTCCATTATTTCTTATGGGGAAAATTGATTAGCTTTTCGATATTTTAGGTATTCGATGAGCTCTCAGGAACGGATTAATATCGAATACTGGGGGTCCACTGTATTATTATTATGATTATTATGGTGCTTACTGCATCTTCAACACTTAGTGAGACTCACTTAGTGATTTTAATATGTACCTGCATGCCAACACAGTGTGTAAGTTTATTTAGGTGTAGGTACACATAAGTGTAATTATCAGAGAGTACATAATATATGCAGTAACCTTAACCCTTTCACTGTCAGTGCTGTATGGGTACGGCTTACCTGGAGTGTACCTGGAGAGAGTGCCGGGGGTCAACGCCCCTGCGGCCCGATCTGTGACCAGGCCTCATGGTGGACCAGAGCCTGATCAACCAGGCTGTTACTGCTGGCTGCACGCAATCCAATGTACGAGCCACAGCCCAGCTGGTCAGGTACTGACTTTCGGTGATTGTCCAGTGCCTGCTTGAAGACAGCCAGGGGTCTCTTGGTAATCCCCCTTATGTATGCTGGGAGGCAGTTGAACAGTCTTGGGCCCCTGACACTTATTGTGTTGTCTCTTAACGTGCTAGTGACACCCATGCTTTTCATTGGGGGGATGTTGCATCGTCTGCCCAGTCTTTTGCTTTCGTAGTGAGTGATTTTCGCATGCAAGTTCGGTACTAGTCCCTCTAGGATTTTCCAGGTGTATATAATCATGCATCTCTCCCACCTGCGTTCCAGGGAGTACAGGTTCAGGAACTTCAAGCGCTCCCAGTAATTGAGGTGTTTTATCTCCGTTATGCGCGCCGTGAAGGTTCTCTGCACATTTTCTAGGTCAGCAATTTCACCTGCCTTGAAAGGTGCTGTTAGTGTGCAGCAGTATTCCAGCCAGTGTTGGTGACATATTAATACGCAGAAGTTCTAGCGGCTTCATATCTAGCGGGAGAAAGTTGGTAGACCTACATGTGAGAGAATGGGTCTGCATGGTCAGTGTGTGCAGTATAAAAAAAATTGGGGCACCCACATTGCTTTATGGGAATGCCATTTCAGTAGTCCTTGTTTACCATGCCTTGCAGTAAAAAATATCTCAGTCCCTGGCAAATTTGGGACTCTTCTCTTCCCAAGTGATTCTAACACAGATGGAAGTGTCAGTGAAGATGAATTTCATGGTTTTGAGGAGTTTGTGACCGAGAGCAATGACCAGGATACCAGCTACAGATAGTGAACAGAGAAGGCAGCTTGAATGGTGGAGAAGATGGTGTGGGTGGTTGGGAAGAAGGTGTGTAAGTTAGTTTATTCAGGTATACATAAATACAGTTACAAAGATTATTATACATAGCAGCATGTGTAGGGAACCTAGGATAACCCAAAAAAGCCAAAATGACTTACTTCCAGCATGGGTGGTGTGGAAGACAGTGTGGGTGTTGGGGAAGGCAGCGGGATTGGTGGGGAAAACTGTATGGGTGTGGAAGGCAGCATAGGTTTGTGTAAGCAAGTTTTGTAAACAATATAGTGTTTGTGCAGTTACTGTGTTTGCATACGAGTGGATATATATACATTATGCATTATATTGGTCTCACAGGCCACAAAACTTACTTGAAAAAATAAAATACAGTGGTACTCTTGAGTTTCGAACTGCTCCCATCTCTACCAATTATGTAAGTGTATTATTGTAAGTGCTTTTGTAAGTGTATTTTTGTGGGTCTGAAACGGACTAATCTAATTTACATTATTCCTTATGGGAACAGATTCGTTTGGTAATGGCACATGAACAGCTTTCTGGAACGAGGAAAGTTCGAAACTCGGGGTACCACTGTATTAGAAAAGAAAAGAAAAAATAGAAAAAAAGTAAAAATAATATTACCGAGTGAGAGGCAGTCGCCGATGTTGCTGTAAGCGGTTCACTTTGTCAACTTCACACCTCTATATCTCGGTAACTACTGATCACAATTTTTGTTTCTTTTAAAACACTCATCAAAATATTCTTAAGATTTTGATAAGTTTTTTTTTTCTTGACACTGAGAGCATTTTTGTAATGAGGGCTGTCGACAGTGGCCCTGTGGCCTGGCTGGCAAAGTTCTCGCTTCATACACGGAGGTCCCGGGTTCGATTCCCGGCGAGGTAGAAACATTTCGACCCATTTCCTTACACCTAGCAGCAAGTAGGTACCTGGGTGTTAGTCAACTGGTGTGGGTCGCATCCTGGGGGACAAGATTGAGGACCCCAATAGAAATAAGACAGACAGTCCTCGATGATGCACTGCCTTTCTTGCGTTATCCTGGGTGGCTAACCCTTCGGGGTTAAAAATCAGAACAAAATCTTATCTTAAAGTTTCCAGATATAATCAAGAGACCCAGAGCTCACGGAGGATGTAAAGAGAGTGGTGCGCAGGTGCCGTAATAGCAGATCAGGGAGGGAGCCAAATTTTGATCATAATTTGAAATTTCTGTATTAGCGATTTGCTGTAAAGTGAAGTGCCATATAGCAGGGCCCTACTGTCCTGAGATACATTGAAATGTATGAAGAGAGCAGTTTGCTGACTACATGGCTGAGGGTAAAATGTAGGCCGGTATGCTTTTGGATGTACAATACTGTGTGTGTTTTAGTGAACCTTATGTCCGATCATTGCTCGGTTACTAGAATCACAAGAAGAGTGTCTGTAGATGAGACAATGGGAAACATAAATGACTTAGGGGTAAGTGAAAGTACAGACAGTTCTTGGTAGAAATACTGGCTGATGTGAGACAATGATAAGGAGATGTAACAAATTACTTGTTGATATGGGTTTAAAAATGCAATGAGTGTGCAACACTAGTTTGTGGTTATGGGATTATAGATGCAGTAAGAAAGATAAATGATGAAGGGAGGAATATAAATGATGAAATGGGCAGTAAAAGTGGATGTGTGATAAGTTTCTGCATTATAAAAAAAAATATATACTATATATAAAATAGGCAGATGGCATGAGAATACAAGGAAAGGATAGAAGAAATGACATAGAGATGAAATAATGGTGAGGCATTTTCAAATTGTTTTACTGAAATGGGAAAAAATTTTGAAGAGAAAACTAAGTTGAAGAAATAAAGCAAGCAAATTGTGAAAGTAGAGAAATAATTGAGAAGTATTAGAGATAAATTTAAGATGTTATTAAATAGGGTGTTAGGGAGAGGGGTGGGATTAAATTATGGGGAATCAAATACAAAATGGGAGGTGACAGTTACTTTTACTGAGGATACTGTGCTTTTGGGAGTTTCTAAAGAAAAGTTGCCAAGGTTAGTGGATGAGTTTGGAAGTGTGTTTAAAGGAAGAAAGTTCAAAGTGAACATAGATAAGAGTAAAGTGATGAGTGTATCAAATGATTTAGATGAGGAAAAATTGGATGTGACATTGAAGGGTGGGAGTATGGAAGAAGTGAATGTGTTCAGATATTTGGGAGTAGACTCGTCAGCAGCTGGGTTTATAAAGAACTAGGTAAACCATAGAACTGATAAAAGAAAAAAGGTGGGTAGTGCATTGAGGTATCTGTGGAGACAAAGAACATTACCCATGGAGGCAAAGAAGGGAATGTGTGAGAGTATAGTGGTACCAACATTCTTATATGGGTGTTGAGCATGGGATATGAATGCTGCAGCAAGGAGGAGGCAGGAGGCAGTGGAGATGTCGGGTCTAAGGGCAATGTGTGGTATAAATATTATGCAGAGAATTCTTTCTTTCTTTCAACACACCGGCCGTATCCCACCAACGCAGGGTGGCCCAAAAGGAAAAACGAAAGTTTCTCCTTTTACATTTAGTAATAAATACAGGAAAAGAGGTTACTAGCCCCTTTCTCCCGGCATTTTAGTCGCCTCTTACAACACGCATGGCTTACGGAGGAAGAATTCTATTTTCCACTTCCCCATGGAGATAAGAGGAAATAAACAATAATAAGAACTAGAAAGAAAATAGAAGAAAACCCAGAGGGGTGTGTATATATATGCTTGTACACGTATGTGTAGTGTGACCTAAGTGTAAGTAGAAGTAGCAAGACGTACCTGAAACCTTGCATATTTATGAGACAGAAAAATGGACACCAGCAATCCTGCCATCATGTAAAACAATTACAGGCTTTCATTTTACACTCACTTGCCAGGACAGTAGTACCTCCCTTCCTGGCAAGTGAGTGTAAAACAAAAGCCTGTAATTGTTTTACATGATGGTAGGATTGCTGGTGTCCATTTTTCTGTCTCATAAATATGCAAGGTTTCAGGTACGTCTTGCTACTTCTACTTACACTTAGGTCACACTACACATACATGTACAAGCATATATATACACACCCCTCTGGGTTTTCTTCTATTTTCTTTCTAGTTCTTATTCTTGTTTATTTCCTATTATCTCCATGGGGAAGTGGAATAGAATTCTTCCTCCGTAAGCCATGCATGTTGTAAGAGGCGACTAAAATGCTGGGAGCAAGGGGCTAGTAACCTCTTCTCCTGTATATATTACTAAATGTAAAAGGAAAAACATAGTGTGGAAATTAGGAGGAGGTGTGGAGTGACTAAAAGTATCATTCAGAGGGCTGAGAAGTTGTTAGGTGGTTTGGTCATTTAGAGAGGTTGGAGCAAAATAGGTGTACAGTGGACCCTCCCTTTTCGTTGGACTCTGTTTTTGCCCATTTCTGTTATCGCCGATTTTTTTCCGTAAAATTTGCTCCTTTTTCATTGCTTTCCTCCATTCTCGTCAGTGGTATAGTACATGTCCAAGTGTGCCTCGCACACAACCTCCCACACACGTATTCTGAGGAAGCAGTGTTGTTTTGTTTCTCAGTGAGTGAACATTATCACATGAGGCCATAGGAAACATTTCGTAATAATTCTTTTTTTTTTTTTTTTTTGCACTTGTTTATTCTGTGCGACTGCTAAATAAGCCACCTTGGGCCCAAAGAAAGCTGCTAGTGCCAGCCCGTTGATAAAGAAGGTAAGAAACACGATAGAATTCAAGAAAAAACTTGTAGCAAAGCCAAAGTGGAGGAGGAGGAGAGAGGGGAGAATGTGCCTTCTTCATTTATTCAGTGATTCTGCGATATGTACAATACTAAAGCAGCAGGAGTCGATAAAGGCTATAGCGCTAGCCAGCGATGAAGTGTACCATTAAAAGTGTAGCAAATATGTTAAGCGATTAAGCGATAGAAAAAGAACGACAAAACTGACTCCTCCATTGTTGTTTAACCCTTAAACTGTCCAAGCAGATCTACGTTCACATGCGTAGTGCTCCAAAAGTAGATCAACTTTTTTTTACATATTTTCAAATATAACAAAAAAAAAGTAGATCAAAGTTTTTTTTACACCTTTTCAAATGTAAAAAAAAAAAAAAGATTACTTTTTTTATGTACTTTAAAATGTTTAAAAAATGTAGATCTACGTTTGGACAGTTTAAGGTTTAAGGAATATAGGCACTGACAAACATATGCCACCCTGCCTATCTTCCACCACTCTCAACCAATGCCAGCATCTCCAGGGTACAGTAAGTGTAAATATTTCTTATATATAAAGTGTAAATATTTCATATTTATAAATTACATACAGTGAAACCCTGAGTTTCAGCTGTAATCCATTCCAAGAGCTAGGCCTAAACTCAAAATGGCTGAAAGTCGAAGCAGTATTTCCCATAAGAAATAATGTAAATACAATTAATCCGTTCCAGACGCACAAAAATATTCACAAAAAATACATTTTTTAAAGAATAACTATAATATATAATACTTAAAACATACATATAGTATTAAATAAGTAATACAATACATAAATAAACATTTAAAATCATATTTACTTACCTTTATTGAAGACACTTGTTGGCATCTCTCATTCTCATGCCATTGCAGTGTACACAGATGGCTCTAAGTCTTCTGACGGCGTAGGATTCGCAGCAGTGTTTCCGGACAGCATCGTACGAGGGCATTTACTATCTTCGGCTAGTATTTTTATTGCTGAATTGTATGCCATTCTTGCAGAACTTATCCGTATTGCATCTATGCCTGTGTCATCATTTGTGGTTGTCTCAGACTCCCTTAGTGCTTTACAGGCTATACAGAAATTTGATACACCTCACCCCTTAGTCCTCCGTATCCAACTTTGGCTACGCCACATCTCTACCAAGCATAAAGATATTGTTTTTTGTTGGGTCCCTGGTCATGTTGACGTACAGGGCAATGAACAGGCAGACACTGCTGCGCGGTCAGCAGTACATGACCTACCAGTTTCATATAGAGGTGTTCCATTTACGGACTATTTTGCTGCAATAGCTACCCACCTTCACACCCATTGGCAACAACATTGGTCTACTATGCTCAGTAACAAACTTCAATCTATTAAACCGAGTATAGGTTACTGGCCGTCTTCTTGTCACCAGTGTCGAGGTTGGGAGACTACTCTCTCCCGTCTTCGCATTAGCCATACTCGTCTTACTCATGGATATCTCATGGAGAGGCGCCCTGCTCCTCTCTCTGAGAATTGTCAGACTCCATTATCAGTCAGCCACATTCTGTTGGACTGCCCACTTTATCAACGAGCACGCGGAATTTACCTCCATCGTCGTCTTCGCTCCGCTGCTCTCTCTTTACCTTCCCTTCTCGCTGATGGACCCACCTTTCATCCGGACTCCCTCATTGACTTTTTGACAACTGACTTACTTCACAAACTCTGATGCCTACAGCCCTTTCTACCTCAATCTCTTGCTACCCTCTACCCTGCACTATCCCCTGCCCTGCTGTTTTCTGTAACCTACTGATCATCCCTCCCTCCTTCTGTCGCCCAATACCCTCGCTTCCTTCCCTACCCTGCAGTGCTGTATAACCCTTGTGGCTTAGCGCTTCATTTTGATTATAATAATAATAATAATAATAGAGTTTTTAGCATGTTTCTATGTTATTAACCCTTTGAGGGTCGCCAGGCCCTCTAAGAGACTTGTTGTCAGGGTCACCAAAATTTAAAAAAAAAAATTATTTTATGAAAAGATAGAGAATCTTTTCCTGATCATAATGACACCAAAAGTGTGAAATTTGATGGAAAACTTGCAGAATTATGCTCTTGCGAAGTTTACAGTCTCGATGCTTATGCATCGGCGATATTGCCCACTTTGAGCCCTATTTTTGGCCAATTCCAGTGTACTAGTCGACAAAAATCATAACTATTTCGCTAGAACTCCATTTTTTCTATCGAATGAGTACAAGAAACCACCCATTTACCGATTTCAACTATCCAATAAAGTGGTCAGAATTTAGCAATTTTGCCAATTTCTCACAAATTTCAAAAGATGCCAATTTCCAAATAGGGTCCAGAATAAACAAGAAAGATATTCCTGGCACTAAAATAACATTTCCTGTGCTCATTAGTCACATCCCCAGGCCCCTCTTACATTTCTTTTGCTTTCCACTTTGAATTTTTATTCTCACAAAAAAATAGAAGATTTACTGTTATGCAGACTACTGTATTTGTGTAGAAATGGTATAAATAATACCAGGGCACTAGTGAAAGAATATTAGATTCACCAGTTGATGTGTATTGGACGCGTGGCATGATTTGTTTACTTTTGAACTTTGGCAAAAGTCGAACATTTCTGCTTTGAGCTCAATTTCAAGGTACTTTTCATTGTGAAACCAATCAAAATCATCTCAATTTCTATAATATATCTTCCATTCTATAAAATAAGACCAGGAAAACTAGAATACAACCATAAATACCATACGAAAATACAGTGCAAATTCGCTGTTTTAAACCAAAAACACGGTCAAAGTTTTTTTTTTCTCATTACGCACTGTGTGCTGCAGGATTTTTTTTATACTGTGCACACTAACCACATAGACCCATTCTTTCATATGTAGGCCTTCCAACTTTCTCTCACTAGAGTTGAGGGCGCTAGAATTTATGCGTACTAGTACATCAAAAACCCTGGTGAGTAAGCCGTACTAGTACGGCCGAAACCTCGAAAGGGTTAATATTGTTTATATCATATTAGATGAATTGTGATAGATAAATAAGCCATGGAATATAGTTCTTCTCTATAAAATGTATTTTTTGTTTGTACTTTTGGATGTCTGAAACGGATTAATTGTATTTACATTATTTCGTATGGGGAAAATGGTTTCAGTTTTAGTTGATTTCACATTTTGTTGGACTCTCTGGAACGAATTAAAGACGAAAATGGAGGGTCCACTGTATAAATCTGTAGTAGAGGGGAGGAGGGGTAGGGGTCATCCTAGGAAAGGATGGAATAAGGGGGTAAAAGAGGTGTGTGCAAAGGGCTTGAATATACAGCAGGCATGTGTGAGCATGTTAGATAGGAATGAATGGAGATGAATGGTTTTTGGGACTTGACGAGCTGTTGGAGTGTGAGCAGGGTAATACAGTATTTTGTGAAGAGATTCAGGGAAACCTGTTAGCTGGACTTGAGTCCTGGAGGTGGGAAGTACAATGCCTGCACTTTAAAGGAGGGGTTTGGGATATTTGCTG
Source organism: Cherax quadricarinatus (assembly GCF_038502225.1). Lineage (NCBI taxonomy): Eukaryota > Metazoa > Arthropoda > Malacostraca > Decapoda > Parastacidae > Cherax > Cherax quadricarinatus. The sequence continues at coordinate 17,346,128 of NC_091331.1, read as the reverse complement.
TTTGGAGTAATATCTGAACTGTTGTATCTGTGCACCTCTGTGAAGACTTTGATTATGTGTGAATGATGGTAAAAGCGTTTTTCTTTTTTGGGTCACCCTGCCTCGGGAGATGGCCAGCATGTTGAAAAAAAAAAATGACATGTTTGGTATGATTATTATTGAGATACTTTGATAGCAGATGAACAAGGAGGCTTTAGGAAAGGTAGAGGGGGGGGTTGTGGACCAGGTGTTTACAGTGAAACATACAGTGGACCCCCGCATAGCGATATTAATCCGTGCAAGAGAGCTCATTGTTATGCGAAATTATCGTTATGCGAATGAATTTTCCCCATAAGAAATAATGGAAATCAAATTAATCCGTGCAAGACACCCAAAAGTATGAAAAAAAATTTTACCACATGAAATATACATTTTCCTACACACAAAGAGAAGGATACATGCACAATAGTAGAGTAGTACATGCACAATATATATTGTGCATGTACTACTCTACTAAATGAAGAATAAATGACACTTACCTTTATTGAAGATGCAGCAATGACTGATGAGACACTGTGTCCTGGGAGTGCCTTTTCCTCCTGAGTACTGTAGGACCTGTTTGGTATTTTCTTCCAGAACAGGCCTTATCACACTGTATGCCACTACGATTCTTAAATCTCTCAAACCAACCTTTGCTGGCTTTAAATTCACCAATATGAGCACTAGTTCCAGGCATTTTTCCCTGTTCACCTGGGTGTTAGTCGACTGGTGTGGGTTGCATCCTGGGAGACAAGATTAAGGACCCCAATGGAAATAAGTTAGACAGTCTTCGATGACACTGACTTTTTTGGGTTATCCTGGGTGGCAAATCCTCTGGGGTTGTTTCTTGGTATTCTCAATAAGCCACACCAACAACGGTGCTACAGTAGCAGCAGCAGCAGCAGCTGACAGTGCTACAGCAGCAGCAGCAGCAGCAGCAGCAGCAGCTGACAGTGCTACAGCAGCAGCAGCTGACAGTGCTACAGCAGCAGCAGACGATGCTACAGCAGCAGCAGACGATGCTACAGCAACAGCAGACGGTACTACAGCAGCAGCAGACGGTACTACAGCAGCAGCAGCAGCAGCTGATGGTGGTACAGCAGCAGCAGCTGATGGTGGTACAGCAGCAGCAGCTGATGGTGGTACAGCAGCAGCAGCTGACAGTGCTACAGCAGCAGCAGACGATGCTACAGCAGCAGCAGACGGTACTACAGCAGCAGCAGACGGTACTACAGCAGCAGCAGCTGACGGTGGTACAACATCAGCAGCAGCTGACAGTGCTACAGCAGCAGCAGGTGATGCTACAGCAGCAGCAGATGGTACTACAGCAGCAGCAGCAGCTGATGGTGGTACAGCAGCAGCAGCAGCTGACGGTGCTACAGCAGCAGCAGCAGCTGACGGTGGTACAGCAGCAGCAGCAGCTGACGGTGCTACAGCAGCAGCAGCAGCTGATGGTGGTACAGCAGCAGCAGCAGCTGTACCACCAATAGTAGCGATGGTTGATTGGGGTTTATTATACAACCTGGCCAGCTCGGAGACACGCACTCCACTTTCATACTTATCAATGATCTTTTTCTTCATCTCTATAGTAATTCTCACCCTTATTGCTGTAGGGTTGGCACTAGAAGCTTTCTTGGGGCCCATGGTCACTTGTTTTGCAGATAAAATCACCAGAAACACTGTAATAATACGAAATGTTCCGATTGTATGCTTGGATGTTACCGCGGAGGCTGGCTGGTAAACAATGCCACCGGCGGAACATGTGAGGCTGGCTAAGGGCTCACATTAGACGCGTCTCGGACGAACAGCGTTGAGCGGGTTTTTTAGCGGTATGCGAGGCAAAATCTTGGCGATAAAATGTAGCGGTATGCGGATTTAACGTTATGCAAGGCCAACGGTATGCGGGGGTCCACTGTATAAGTGAACAGTATTTAGATACGGCTAAAGAGGTTTTTGTGGCATTTATGGATTTGGAAAAGACGTATGACAGGGTGGATAGGGGGGCAATGTGGCAGATGTTGCAGGTGTATGGTGTAGGAGGTGAGTTACTGAAAGCAGTGAAGAGTTTTTACGAGGATAGTGAGGCTCAAGTTAGAGTATGTAGGAAAGAGGGAGATTATTTCCCAGTAAAAGTAGTCCTTAGACAAGGATGTGTGATGTCACCGTGGTTGTTTAATATATTTATAGATGGGGTTGTAAGAGAAGTAAATGCGAGGGTCTTGGCAAGAGGCGTGGAGTTAAGAGATAAAGAATCACACATAAAGTGGGAGTTGTCACAGTTGCTCTTTGCTGATGACACTGTGCTCTTGGGAGATTCTGAAGAGAAGTTGCAGAGGTTGGTGGATGAATTTGATAGGGTTGCAAAAGAAGAAAATTAAAAGTGAATACAGGAAAGAGTAAGGTTATGAGGATAACAAAAAGATTAGGTGATGAAAGATTGGATATCAAATTGGAGGGAGAGAGTATGGAGGAGGTGAATGTATTCAGATATTTGGGAGTGGACGTGTCAGCGGATGGGTCTGTGAAAGATGAGGTGAATCATAGAATTGATGAGGGGAAAAGGGTGAGCGGTGCACTTGGGAGTCTGTGGAGACAAAGAACTTTGTCCTTGGAGGCAAAGAGGGGAATGTATGAGAGTATAGTTTTACCAATGCTCTTATATGGGTGTGAAGCATGGGTGATGAATGTTGCAGCGAGGAGAAGGCTGGAGGCAGCGGAGATGGCATGTCTGAGGGCAGTGTGTGGTGTGAATGTAATGCAGAGAATTCGTAGTTTGGAAGGTAGGAGGAGCTGCGGGATTACCAAAACTGTTGTCCAGAGGGCTGAGGAAGGGTTATTGAGGTGGTTCGGACATGTATTGAGAATGGAGCGAAACAGAATGACTTCAAGAGTGTATCAGTCTGTAGTGGAAGGAAGGCGGGGTAGGGGTCAGCCTAGGAAAGGTTGGAGGGAGGGGGTAAAGGAGGTTTTGTGTGCGAGGGGCTTGGACTTCCAGCAGACATGTGTGAGCGTGTTTGATAGGAGTGAATGGAGACAAATGGTTTTTAATAGTTGACGTGCTGTTGGAGTGTGAGCAAGGTAACATTTATGAAGGGATTCAGGGAAACTGGCAGGCCGGACTTGAGTCCTGGAGATGGGAAGTACAGTGCCTGCACTCAGAAGGAGGGGTGTTAATGTTGCAGTTTAAAAACTGTAGTGTAAAGCACCCTTCTGGCAAGACAGTGATGGAGTGAATGATGGTGAAGTTTTTCTTTTTCGGGCCACCCTTCATTGGTGGGAATCGGCCAGTGTGTTAATAAAATAAATAAAATATTTTAAAATAAGTGAAGACTGGAAGTAGTACAAATAAAACAAATAAAGCAGTAAAAGATGTAAATGGAAAATCATTGGTTGTGAATGGGGTTAAGATTTGAGATGTCAGAAGCAGGCATGGATATTAGTGATAATATTAGGGATAGTGGACTAGAATTCTTTTTCTGGAAGCCAAGAATGTCACTGAAGGTGACTAAATTGATAGGGGCAAGAAGGCTAGTAAGTACTCCTGTATTCCCATTTCCAAGAATTGAGTCTTATATGTGGAAAGGATTGTGCCTTCACTCTGAAAGGAAGGTGGAGATGTTGCAATCAGAGGGTAATCTGAATTATGTCAGCAGACTTCTGGCATGGTGAATGTGTTTTCTTCTTTGGGTCAACCTGCCTTTGTGGGGAGACAGCCATTTAGATAAAAAGACAGTCTCAAAGAAGAGAATGTGCCTAAGAACTTATAGAGCCCATGCTTTCTTAGTAGAAAGGTAAGGTAAAGTGTATATGATAGAATCATGATTAGAAAAAGAATAAAGTATGTAAGAGAGCAATACTTAGATAAGGGAAAGGTTCTGTTTCTTGCATTTGTGGATTTGGAGAAAGTATATATGACAAAATGCTTAGAGGAGCTTTGTGGTAGTTTTGAGGGGGATTAATTTCCATGTGAGGAATTGCAGGAAAAAGGGTAATTGGTTTCAGCAAATACAGTATGTACATATGTGATAAAACCCCACTGTGGGGCTTGTATATACGACCGAAACAGTCAAAGGGTTAATTCTAATGAGAAATATTATTTCGGTTTTCGGATTTAGGCCGACCTTCTGGAACGGATTACAGGCGATAACAGAGGGTCCACTGTAGTTGTGCTAGATTGCAGATTAGTATTATTTGAGTTTAAAAGTTCAAATTCCTAGTATAAACCTGACTTGAGTCCAGGAGATGGGAAGTACAGTGTCTGCACGCTGAAGGAGGGGTGTTAATGTTGCAGTTTTATAACTGTAGTGTAGGCATGCCTCTGTCAAGACAGTGATGGAGTGAATGATGAAAGTTTTTCTTTTTCTGGCCAGCCTACCTTGGTGGGGAAACAGCCGATGTGTTAATAATAAAAAAAAAACTGAAATAAATGGAAAATTTGAATACAAAGAAGAAAATGTTAAACTTTCTGTTCATAAGTTTAGAAAGAGTTGAGATTATTGAACTAGATGCATTTGTGGAATGACCTTTTAATTTTTTTTTTTCAGATCCTGTTGAACGTGTGTATACCGGTGTATCCATTTCCCTTGGTTCCCAACCCAAGATGATTTCTAATCTGGATGATGGTATTATTGCTGTTACAACAAAAGAGGTGGGCAACATTTGTTAAGAAAAACAGATAATTTTAGTTTAGGTGTCGGCTGAAGATCATAAAAATATTCATACTAAGCGTTTAAGAAATAGTATGTTGCAATAGCATTCTGTGGTGAATTGATGTGCAGCAAGACTGAATAGATGAGGAAGGATTTGCCCAACATACCAGTTTAGATATTTATTGAATAATCTTTCAAGGGGTACTGTGGACCTGAAGATTGTGAACTGGCTGGCCTATGTCTACAAGGAGGTAGAGTTCTGCTCATACTTGGGAGTCTGTTGGGAATCCCATTTAACCCTTTCACTGTCCAGATCCCCGAAATTAACAGAAAAAAGATCTTGTGAAATAGTTCAAAATCTTTTTTCTGAAAATGACATCCAAAGTATGAAATTTGATGGAAAACATACAGAATTACGCAGGCTCAGAGTTAGCGGTCTCGGCACAGTTTGCATATTGGTAATTTCACCAACTTTGAGTCCTGTTTTAAGCCAATTCCATTGCTCCATTTAACCAAATTCTTAGATGTTTCACCAGTATGTCATAAGTTGGTAATCTGGCCAATTTTATTCAAAATTAACTCGTTAACTGTCCAAATGTAGATCTACGTTCTCTCGCCCAGCGCTCTGAATATTTTGGATTTTTTCTTTTTTTTTCAAATTTGGAATTCGTTACCAGAATGTATCAAAGTAACTCGGTCTGAAAATCAATTTAAGACTCTTCTCGAATCACCCTAGACTAAATACTCAAAACTCAATATCTAACACTACCAATAAATCTACCAATTGCCTTAATCTTAAAACTTCATGACTAGACAACCAAGTTCATATACAGTGGAACCTCTACTGTTGAGTTTAATCCGTTCCATGACCTTGCTCGCAACTGGATTTGCTCGTTTGCAGAGTCAATTTTCCTCATTTAAATTAATTGAAATGCAATTAATCCATTCCAGTGGAATCCTGTACTTCAGTAATTTCACTAATATCAACTCGACGGCTTATTTATCTCATTTCATCTGATATGACATAATAAACAATATAAATAACATAGAAACCTGATATATACTCTAAAATTAATAAAATATGTCATTCATGTAGTGGTATGGGCGGTGTTGGCAGTGGACGAGAGTTTGTCTGGAGACAGGACAAAATACTTCATGAATAATTTTGCCACTATCTATACAGTTTATTTATCTATCACAGTTCATCTAATATGACATAACAAACAATATAAATAACATAGAAACATGATATATACTCTAGAATGAATAAAATATGTCATTTTGTAACAGGTGGAGGCGGCCACAACCGCTCCCTCTTCATTGTGGTAAACACTGCCATCTAGTTACGGCCTTTTCAAGCCGTCTATTATTATTTATTATGGATTTATTTATTTATTTATTATGGATTTATGAAGGATGAGGTTAATCATAGAATTGATGAGGGGAAAAAAGGTGAGTGGTGCGTTGAGGTATATGTGGAGTCAAAAAACGTTATCTATGGAGGCAAAGAAGGGAATGTATGAAAGTATAGTAGTACCAACACTCTTATATGGGTGTGAAGCTTGGGTGGTAAATGCAGCAGCGAGGAGACGGTTGGAGGCAGTGGAGATGTCCTGTTTAAGGGCAATGTGTGATGTAAATATTATGCAGAAAATTCGGAGTGTGGAAATTAGGAAAAGGTGTGGAGCGAATAAAAGTATTAGTCAGAGGGCAGAAGAGGGGTTGTTGAGGTGGTTTGGTCATTTAGAGAGAATGGATCAAAGTAGAATGACATGGAAAGCATATAAATCTATAGGGGAAGGAAGGCAGGGTAGGGGTCGTCCTCGAAAGGGTTGGAGAGAAGGGGTAAAGGAGGTTTTGTGGGCAAGGGGCTTGGACTTCCAGCAAGCGTGCGTGAGCGTGTTAGATAGGAGTGAATGGAGACGAATGGTACTTGGGACCTGACGATCTGTTGGAGTGTGAGCAGGGTAATATTTAGTGAAGGGATTCAGGGAAACCGGTTATTTTCATATAGTCGGACTTGAGTCCTGGAAATGGGAAGTACAATGCCTGCACTTTAACCCTTTGACTGTCGCGGCCATATATATATGTCATAGGAGATACCGTGTTTGACGTATCCATACCCATAAATTCTAGCGGCTTCAAATCAAGCAGGAGAAAGCTGGTAGGCCCACATGTGAGAGAATGGGTCTCCATGGTCAGTGTGCACCATATAAAAAAAATCGGGGAGCCAGTGGTGCGTTGTGGGAATACCATTTCAGTCGTCCTTTTTCAGCATGTCTAGCGGTAAGAAATATGTGACTCCCCAGCAAATCTGGGACTCTTCTCTTCCCAAGTGATGCTCTAACACAGATGGAAGTGTCATTGAAGATCAATTTCATGATTTCCAGGAGTTTGAGACCAAAAGCAATGGAGGAGGAGGAAGAAGAGGAGGAGGAGGAAGAAGAGGAGGAGGAGGAAGAAGAGGAGGAGGAAGGAAGGAGGAAGAGGAAGGAAGGAGGAGGGAGGAGGAGGAAGGAGGGAGGATAACATCTGATAAGAGCTGACCTTTGATGAGCGTAAACGAGGGTGGAGGGAGGGGGGCAGCTGTCCGTATGTCAAGAGCCAGGAGGAGGAGAAGGAGAAGAAAGAGGAGGAGAAGGAGAAGAAGGAGGAGGAGGAGAAGGAGAAGGAGGAGGAGAAGGAGGAGGAGAAGGAGAAGGAGGAGGAGAAGGAGAAGAGGAAGGAGGAGTAGGAGGAGGAGAAGGAGGAGGAGGAGGAGGAGGAGAAGGAGAAGAAGGAGGAGGAGAAGGAGAAGAAGAAGGAGGAGGAGAAGGAGAAGGAGGAGTAGAAGGAGAAGGAGAAGGAGGAGTAGAAGGAGAAGGAGAAGAAGGAAGAGAAGGAGAAGAGGGAGGAGGAGAAGGAGAAGAGGGAGGAGGAGAAGGAGGAGGAGAAGAAGGAGGAGGAGAAGACGATGACGAACAAACATTTGTCTGTCTGCCAAGCTCCCTGTCTATCTGTCTAGCTCTGTCTCAGAGAGAGCCACAAAACTGTGCCATCATCACGTTTACTCACATCTTCAAGCAGAGTATAGCACTTTGTCTGGATTTTTTGGGTTATCCTAGGTAATTTACTCTATGTATTTATTTTTTTTTATTTATTTTTTATTTGGACATGATACATAGTTGTACAAAGAAATATAGTGACTGGGTGCACATGCCAAAAGCCCCTTGTATGCAGAGCATTATGGGCAAGCTTAAAATTAACTTAAGATTAACTAAGCAATGATATATACAGTTCAATTAAGCTTATTAAGTCACAGGTACACACAAGTACAACTATCTTATATAGTGTAAATTACCTAGGATAACCCTACAAAAAAAAAATGTCGGATAAGGCCAGGATGAATTACAACACCTGGATATGCTGAATGTTGAAGACAGAGTAAAACAATTTGAAGTTAAATCAAGTTTATAAAATTGCTCATGAACAGTGTCCAGAATATCTTGCTGCCAATTATGTCAAAGCAATCATAGTACTAGGGGGAGATAATTATTATTATTATAATCATGGGGGAGCTCTAAACCTATTAGGGGGAGAGAGCACAATTTTGTAGTACCCACAGTCAGTGGCCAGGCTTCAAACACATTTTATTGTACAGCAATATGTGTACCTGTGAGACAGAGATAGACAGAGAGAAAGAGAGAATGAGGGAGAAAGATAATTAGATAGAATGGAGGGGAAGCAGCATCCGACCCCATTGTTTTGACAGGCGGGGGGGGGATGGGGGAGTGAGTAATGAGACAATATGTCATTTTGACAGCTGCCGACTCCTGACTCAAAACAATTATAAGCCACACACTGGCACACAAGACAAGCTTGCTGAATGGTGATAATAGCAGTTTTATGAAAGTATCTAGTGACTATATATGTGTGTATATATTATAGAAACCAGAAGCAAGAAGGGAAGGCAGGAATGAAGGAGAATGAAGGACTAGATGAAAGGAAGGAAAAAAGTAAGGAAGGACAGATGAAGGAATGTAGGAAGAGAGGTGGAATGCCCTCCAGGTAGCCTCCAGGTAGGAAAGGAATGAAGGAAATTAGGAAGGAAGGAATGATGACACACGACCATTTACCTAGGATAACTACACAACACAACTGCCTGCTAATACTTTGAAGAAAACTCCTCAGACGAGGTATTTTGTCTTTGCACATAAAAAAAAACTTCCACAAAAATGCACACACACTGATTTTATGTGTGAGGAGTGTAAAACACCACTGTGTATGACACCATGTTTTATGTGTGAGGAGTGTAAAACACCACTGTGTATGACACCATGTTTTATGAGTGAGAGTGTAAAACACCACTGTGTATGACACCATGTTTTATGTGTGAGAGTGTAAAACACCACTGTGTATGACACCATGTTTTATGTGTGAGGAGTGTAAAACACCACTGTGTATGACACCATGTTTTATGTGTGAGAGTGTAAAACACCACTGTGTATGACACCATGTTTTATGTGTGAGTGTAAAACACCATTGTGTATGACACCATGTTTTATGTGTGAGGAGTGTAAAACACCACTGTGTATGACACCATGTTTTATGTGTGAGGAGTGTAAAACACCATTGTGTATGACACCATGTTTTATGTGTGAGGAGTGTAAAACACCACTGTGTATGACACCATGTTTTATGTGTGAGAGTGTAAAACACCACTGTGTATGACACCATGTTTTATGTGTGAGTGTAAAACACCACTGTGTATGACACCATGTTTTATGTGTGAGGAGTGTAAAACACCATTGTGTATGACACCATGTTTTATGTGTGAGGAGTGTAAAACACCACTGTGTATGACACCATGTTTTATGTGTGAGGAGTGTAAAACACCACTGTGTATGACACCATGTTTTATGTGTGAGAGTGTAAAACACCATTGTGTATGACACCATGTTTTGTGTGTGAGGAGTGTAAAACACCACTGTGTATGACACCATGTTTTATGTGTGAGTGTAAAACACCACTGTGTATGACACTATGTTTTATGTGTGAGAGTGTAAAACACCACTGTGTATGACACCATGTTTTATGTGTGAGTGTAAAACACCATTGTGTATGACACCATGTTTTATGTGTGAGGAGTGTAAAACACCACTGTGTATGACACCATGTTTTATGTGTGAGAGTGTAAAACACCACTGTGTATGACACCATGTTTTATGTGTGAGTGTAAAACACCACTGTGTATGACACCATGTTTTATGTGTGAGGAGTGTAAAACACCATTGTGTATGACACCATGTTTTATGTGTGAGGAGTGTAAAACACCACTGTGTATGACACCATGTTTTATGTGTGAGGAGTGTAAAACACCACTGTGTATGACACCATGTTTTATGTGTGAGAGTGTAAAACACCATTGTGTATGACACCATGTTTTGTGTGTGAGGAGTGTAAAACACCACTGTGTATGACACCATGTTTTATGTGTGAGTGTAAAACACCACTGTGTATGACACTATGTTTTATGTGTGAGAGTGTAAAACACCACTGTGTATGACACCATGTTTTATGTGTGAGTGTAAAACACCATTGTGTATGACACCATGTTTTATGTGTGAGTGTAAAACACCACTGTGTATGACACCATGTTTTATGTGTGAGAGTGTAAAACACCACTGTGTATGACACCATGTTTTATGTGTGAGAGTGTAAAACACCACTGTGTATGACACCATGTTTTATGTGTGAGAGTGTAAAACACCACTGTGTATGACACCATGTTTTATGTGTGAGGAGTGTAAAACACCATTGTGTATGACACCATGTTTTATGTGTGAGGAGTGTAAAACACCACTGTGTATGACACCATGTTTTATGTGTGAGGAGTGTAAAACACCACTGTGTATGACACCATGTTTTATGTGTGAGAGTGTAAAACACCATTGTGTATGACACCATGTTTTATGTGTGAGGAGTGTAAAACACCACTGTGTATGACACCATGTTTTATGTGTGAGAGTGTAAAACACCACTGTGTATGACACCATGTTTTATGTGTGAGGAGTGTAAAACACCACTGTGTATGATGCCATGTTTTATGTGTGAGAGTGTAAAACACCACTGTGTATGACACCATGTTTTATGTGTGTGTAAAACACCATTGTGTATGACACCATGTTTTATGTGTGAGTGTAAAACACCACTGTGTATGACACCATGTTTTATGTGTGAGGAGTGTAAAACACCACTGTGTATGACACCATGTTTTATGTGTGAGAGTGTAAAACACCATTGTGTATGACACCATGTTTTATGTGTGAGGAGTGTAAAACACCACTGTGTATGACACCATGTTTTATGTGTGAGGAGTGTAAAACACCACTGTGTATGACACCATGTTTTATGTGTGAGTGTAAAACACCACTGTGTATGACACCATGTTTTATGTGTGAGAGTGTAAAACACCACTGTGTATGACACCATGTTTTATGTGTGAGAGTGTAGAACACCATTGTATATGACACCATGTTTTATGTGTGAGGAGTATAAAACACCACTGTGTATGACACCATGTTTTATGTGTGAGAGTGTAGAACACCATTGTATATGACACCATGTTTTATGTGTGAGTGTAAAACACCACTGTGTATGACACCATGTTTTATGTGTGAGAGTGTAAAACACCACTGTGTATGACACCATGTCACACTGTGTATGACACCATGCACCACTGTGTATGACACCATGTTTCACAGAGTTCCACAAGCTGCAGAACTTCTAGGAATATGTTCAGTGACTGTATATTGGTATATATATTATAGAACAATAGTAATAAACAATTTTTTGTATTGTTTGTTTTTGTAAACAAGTTTTGTAAACAATATTGATAATTATGTTTGTGTGCTTATTGTGTTGTATACAACGAGTGTATATATGTACATTGCACCTTACTTTGGTCTCACAAGCCACATAAGTTATGTGAAAAAATAAAATAGTGAAAAAAACAACAAACCTTCAAATACAAGTAAACTAAAGTTTACCGGGTGAGCGGCAGTCGCCACTGTTGCCATACGAGGCTCATTTTCTGCAAACTTCATGCCTCTATATCTCGGTAAGTACTGATGGGAATTTTTTTTTTGGGGGGGGACTAAAACAATCAGAAAAATAATCTTAACATTTTCATAAGAAAAAATAATTTTTTTTTTTTTTCGAATATTTTGCGACACCAGGAGACACTTCAGGATTGGGCCTTTCGACAGTCAAAGGGTTAAAGGAGAGGTTTGGGATATTGGCAGTTTGGAGGGATATGTTGTGTATCTTTATATGTGTATGCTTCTAAACTGTTGTATTCTGAGCACCTCTGCAAAAACAGTGATAATGTGCGAGTGTGGTGAAAGTGTTGAATGATGATGAAAGTATTTTCTTTTTGGGGATTTTCTTTCTTTTTTTGGGGTCACCCTGCCTCGGTGGGAGACGGCCGACTTGTTGGAAAAAAAAAAAATGTACAGTATTATTATATATGTATTATTATTATTATACATATTATTATTATTGTATTATATTATACTATTATTATTATATGTATTATTATTATACATATTATTATTATTATTATTATATAAATTGTAATTTTTATTCACACAAAAAATGTAAGATTTACAGTTATTCCTTATTACAATAATTGTATAAATAATGTCAACCCATTCACAACTGCATATTGGAATGGACAGTGACGTCATTTGTTTACTGTGAAACAGCCAAGAAATGGACCATTTCTCCTAGATTGAGCTCAATTTCAAGGCATTTTTCACCGTGAAAGCAATCAAAATCATATCTATTTCTGTAATATATCCACTAAGGGGTGGCAAATTGCTGAGAAGTGAACTCCATTATTTATGCTTAGATTTCTTTCATTTTTGGTTTACATTAAGAAGCATCTTTCCAGCATACATTGCCCAAGTTTCAATAGTATAGTCCAACAAACAAATGAGATACAATTCCCGAGATCAAGAGCAAGAGCCCTTCACCAATGTCAAGGAACTTGCCTTGAGGTTTGCTCGCTTATGGAAATTTTGCTCGCGAATGGAAGCAAAAAATCGAGCCTTCAACTACTCGTATTTGGAAAAACTCACACGTGGACACGCTCGCAAGTAGAGGTTCCACTGTATTGACAAATTACCACATAGAAGTATACATCACCCTTTGCGGATGATACTAGGATCTGCATGAGGCTGTCATCTGCTGAGGACGCAGTTAACCTCCAAGAAGATATAAACAAAGTTTTCCAGGGGGCAACGGAAAACAATATGTTCAATGAGGACAAATTCCAACTACTCCGTTATGGAAAACTGGAGGAGATAATAACTAGAACAGAGTATACTACTGACTCCGGCCATACAATAGAGCAGAAAAATAATGTAAGGGACCTGGGAGTAGTAATGTCTGAGGATCTCACTTTCAAGAATCACAAGTGCAAAGAAAATGATAGGATGGATAATGAGAACATTCAAAACGAGAGATGCCAAGCCAATGATGACCCTTTTCAAATCGCTTGTTCTCTCTAGGCTGGAATACTGCTGTACACTAACATCTCCATTCAAAGCAGGTGAAATTGCAGATCTAGAGAGTGCCCAGAGGTCCTTTACTGCACGTATAAGTTCTGTCAAGCACCTTAACTACTGGGAATGCTTGGAAGCACTTGACTTGTACTCGTTAGAATGCAGGAGAGAGAGAGATATCATAATCTACTCTTGGAAAATCCTGGAAGGAATGGTCCTGAATCTGCACATAGAAATCACTCCCTGCGAAAGTAAACGACTGGGCAGGCTATGCGAAATACCCCCAATTAAAAGTAGGGGCGCCATTGGTACACTTAAGAAAACACCATAAGTGTCCGGGGCCTGAGACTGTTCAACAGCCTCCCATCAAGCATTAGGGGAATTACCAATAAACCCCTGGCTGCCTTCAAGAGAGAGCTGGACAGATATCTAAAGTCAGTGCCGGATCAGCCGGGCTGTGGCTCGTACGTTGGACTGCGTACGGCCAGCAGTAACAGCCTGGTTGATCGGGCCCTGATCCACAGGGAGGCCTGGTCATGGGCCGGGCCGCGGGGGCATTGATCCCTGGAATAACCTCCAGGTAACCTACCAAAACCAGTATTACCCTTCACCAAATTGTAGCAGTCTCATACTGTAAACTACTGAAAACTATTACTGGATCATGTTTCATAAAAAGCATTTTTGAATACATGAATATATCCTTTTGTTTGTGTAAATTAGTTTCACTTATTATTAATAGAACTACTGTATGACTATGATAATTTCTTTAGTGATAAGTAGTCAGTAAACCATCGAATTAAGTCAGCCCAATATGCCAAGGCATAATAGAGGCTCTCTTTGCACTGCAACCCATCATTGTAAAAATATAATCTCAATGTATTACTTGCAAAGAAATAAATGAATCTGAATCTGAAGAGTGCATTCTTCTATGTGTAATAGAATGAAAAAAAAAATTTAGGGTCAGTACTTACCGACATATGAGACCACAAAGTTGGCACTTGACAATCACCTGACAGCAACATGGAGTGCTGCCACTTGCAGAAATTTTACATATTTATTGTTTTTTCCTTTTTTTTTTATTTTCATAGTTTTTATGTTATGATAATTATGTTATATGGTAGATCTTTTGATTTCATAGCCAGTTTTTGATACACTGAATTTCTGCTTCGTATACATAAACACTTCCCGGATTTTGTATAGAAAGTCATTTCTGTTGGGCCTATTCCTGTCTGAGAAGTGCAACATTCATAGCAATGGAGTGAATCTACTGCAGGGAAGGAGGTCACGGAAGATAGGAGTACTGATGAAGTAGTCTGTGGACCAGTACTGTGCTATATACAGGTCTCCCTCAACATTCGCGAGGGTTAGGGGATCAAGAGCCTCGCGAATGTTGAAAAACCATGAATGTGTGGTGCCCCAATATATTGTATGGAAATATATTACAATACTGCTTCCTTAACTTGTTGAACCATGAACAATCATAAAATATATGAAAATGTCATAAATTGTACTAAATATATACATGTTATGCTTTAATAACATGTATGTTATTAAATACCACAGACTCCACCACTGCCTCCACCAATGCCTCCACCACTTCCTCAACCACTGCAAGTCCCTACTACCCTCCCTCCGACCCCTGCAACTGGCAGCCAGCCCTCCCACCACTCAGTGTGGTGAGTGTTTTGTTTGTTCATTATTTTCTATTAAACTACAGTATAAATAATGTAAACCCATTCATGACTGCATATTGGAATGGCTATTCGGAAAAGTATTAGACGTTGACATCATGTGTTTACTCTTGAACACAGCAAAGAATCGAACATTTCTGCTACTGCTAATAATAACAATAGTAGTAGTAATAATAATAATAATAATAATAAATACGATATAATTGAAGAAGGAAATTGTACAAAAATACGAGGGAGTGGTTGACACATCGTCAGTGTGGCTTTGTTTATGCTGTAGTGAGCATTAGTCTCTGTGCTCTTCCAAACATTTCACAATAATTCAGCGGTTGAGGCAGTGGTATTTAATAACATATATGTTATAAATAATAATAGTACATGTTATTATTATTAACATGTATGTTATTAAATACCATTGCCTCAATCGCTGCCTCAACCGCTGCCTCAACCACTGCCTCAATCGCTGCCTCAACTGCTGCCTCAATCGCTGCCTCAATCGCTGCCTCAACCACTGCCTCAATCGCTGCCTCAGTCGCTGCCTCAACCACTGCCTCAACAGCTGCCTCAACCACTGCCTCAATCGCTGCCTCAACAGCTGCCTCAACCACTGCCTCAGTCACTGCCTCAGTCGCTGCCTCAACCACTGCCTCAATCGCTGCCTCAACAGCTGCCTCAACCACTGCCTCAATCGCTGCCTCAGTCGCTGCCTCAACCACTGCCTCAATCGCTGCCTCAACAGCTGCCTCAACCACTGCCTCAATCGCTGCCTCAACAGCTGCCTCAACTGCTGCCTCAATCGCTGCCTCAACAGCTGCCTCAACAGCTGCCTCAACCTCTGCCTCAATCGCTGCCTCAACAGCTGCCTCAACCACTGCCTCAATCGCTGCCTCAACCACTGCCTCTACCACTCCAGTCGCACTCAATCTACAAGCACCAAACACAATGAATTATTGTGAAATGTTTGGAAGACCACAGACTAATGCTCACTCCAGCATAAACAAAGCCACACTGACGATGTGTCAACCACTCCCTCGTATTTTTGTACAATTTCCTTCTTCAATTATATCGTATTTATTATTATTATTATTATTATTATTATTATTATTGTTATTATTGTTATTATTATTATTATTACTACTACTACTATTGTTATTATTAGCAGTAGCAGAAATGTTTGATTCTTTGCTGTGTTCAAGAGTAAACACATGTCACCGTCTCATACCTGTCCGAATAGCAATTCCAATATTTAGTCATGAATGGATTTACATTATTTATACTGTAGTTTAATAGCAAATAATGAACAAACAAAACTCTCACCACACTGAGTGGAGGGAGGGCTGGCTGCCAGTTGCAGGGGTCGGAGGGAGGGTAGTAGGGACTTGCAGGTGGCGGGAAACTTGAATATGATTTGGCGGCTGGGAATTTGGTGGCTGGGAATTTGGCAGTTGGGAATTCGCAAATGTGTGAAGCCCGTGAAAGTTGAAAACGTGAATGTTGAGGGAGACCTGTATTGCGCTTTTACGTATGAGGCATAAGCATGATAGTGCCAAAGAATAAATACATTTCAGCCACATTTGTATCTTTCCACCTGTGCAGCCATGACAATTCTACAACCTCTGTGCTTTCCATTATATAGCGGTAGTAAGTGTTCGTCTGGGTGACATCAAGTTCATTATTGGGTTGTCAAAGTATAACTGGAAAACGTCTAACTCCTGCTAATGGACAGTGCACCTGCTCATCCTCCAAACTTGGATGACCTAATTGTGGAGGAGTTTGGTTTCATCACAGTGAAGTTCTTGCCCCCTGATACCACTCATCTCCTCCAGCCCATGGACCAGCAGATCATTTCAAACTTTAAAAAACTCTACTCCAAAGAAGTGTTTCAAAGGTGCTTTAATGTGACCTCAGACACTCAATTGACCCTAAGAGAGTTTTGGAAAGATCACTTCAGTATTCTCCAATGCATGAGCCTTATAGGTAAGGCTTGAGAGGGAGTGACTTCCAGGACTTTGAATTCTGGCTGGAGAAATTTGTGGCCAGATTGTGTCCAGAAGAAGGATTTTGAAGGGTTTGGGGCTGACCCTGAGGACCCTTTGCCAGTTGTGGAATCTATTGTGGCATTGGGGAGTTCCGTGGGGTTGGATGTGAGTGGCGAGGATATGGAAGAGTTGGTGGAGGATCACAACGAAGAGCTAACCACCGAAGAGCTGCAAGAGCTTCAGCTGGAACAGCAACAGACCGCAGCACAGAATGTTGCTTCAGAAGAGGAGGGAGAGAGATGGACAAAGGTGCTTTCTTCAGAAATTAAGGAGATTTGTGCAATGTGGAGTAGGATGGAAAGATTTGTGGAGAAATATCACCCTGATAAAGCTGTTGCAATCTGTGTAGGCAACATGTACAATGACAAAATCTTGTCCCATTTTAGGGAAATTTTAAAGAGATGCCAGAAACTGAGCTCTCTGGACAAGTATTTAGTGCCACAGGTGTGCAGTGACTCTCGAGCTGGTCCTAGTGGCATTAAAAAGATGGCTAATGTAATTCCTATCAAGATGGGGACAAGTCGTTACCGTCAAATTACCGCTCAATAAGCCTGACCTCAATTGTAGGCAAATTACTAGTCAATTATAGCTGAGATTATAAGAAGCCATCTGGATAAGCATAATCTGATTAATGATACTCAGCATGGATTCATGAGAGGCTGTTCTTGTCTAACTAATTTATTAACTTTCTTCAGTAAAGCTTTTGAGGCTGTTGATCATGATAAAGAATTTGATATTATTTACTTAGATTTTAATAAGGCTTTTGATAGAGTACTGCACCAGAGACTGTTAAAGCGGCAGCTCATGGCATTGGGGAAAAACTGCTCTCATGGATCGAGTCATGGCTCACAGACAGGAAGCAGAGAGTGTCCATAAATGGGGTTAAATCCGAGTGGGGATCTATAACAAGTGGCTCTCCACAGGGATTAGTCTTGGGCCCATTGTTGTTTATAATAGAGATCCTCTACAACCACGGTGCTCTAAACACCACCTCCAAGGCTGAGGGACTGATTACCTCATCTTTTGTATATAGTTCTTCTGATTTCTTATGTCCAAGAATCTGTATTGATAAAGCCACTGGATGGCGAAACGTCTACAATAAAGATAACCAGATGTTGCACGAGTGTCTTAACTTTCATCTTGTCGGTATTGTATACCTGTCTTGCACATCCTCCAATGTTGTTGGAGTTATATAGGGCTACAGAAAACACCACCGCCTCAGCTGCTGCTTCATCACCATTATGGACGGCTTACTCTCAGTGGCCCTTATACACCCAACAACACAACACAACACCTCTCGTGACGTACGTAATGACTTATTTTATTCATTCTAGAGTATATTCCATGTTTCTATGTTATTAATATTGTTTATTATGTCATATTAGTTGAATTGTGATAGATAAATAAGCCATAGAGTTGATATTAGTGTCATATTCTCCAACAATAAACTTGCCATCCCTCCTTCACACAAACAAATTGCCAATAAGAACATAAGAAAGGAGGAACACTGCAGTAGGCCTGCTGGCCCATACTAGGCAGGTCCTTTACAATCCTTCCCACTAAGAACATAACAGTGGAAGAACACTGCAGGTCTACTGGCCCATACAAGACAGGTCCTTATCAAAATGACCTCTACCCAAAGCTACCCAAGAATTTACTCCCATACCCAATGACACAAATCAAACTCAGCTCCTCCAACTCATATATTTGTCCAATCTCTTCTTAAAGCTACCCAAGGTCCTAGCCTCGATCACCCTACTGGTAAGTGTGATGTTAAATAAGAACTTTAGAAAGTAGGAACACTGGAACAGGCCTACTGGCCCATACTAGGCTAGTCCTTCACAAATCCAACCCACTAACAGAACAAATGCTACCCAAGCAATAAGCTCAGGTGCAAGTCCGACTCAAATCCAACCCCTCTCACTTGAGTTTTTTTTTTTTTTTTTTTTTTTTTTTTAAAACAAGTCGGCCATCTCCCACCGAGGCAGGGTGACCCAAAAAAAGAAAGAAAATCCCCAAAAAGAAAATACTTTCATCATCATTCAACACTTTCACCACACTCGCACATTATCACTGTTTTTGCAGAGGTGCTCAGAATACAACAGTTTAGAAGCATACACATATAAAGATACACAACATATCGCTCCAAACTGCCAATATCCCAAACCCCTCCTTTAAAGTGCAGGCATTGTACTTCCCATTTCCAGGACTCAAGTCCGACTATATGAAAATAACCGGTTTCCCTGAATCCCTTCACTAAATATTACCCTGCTCACACTCCAACAGATCGTCAGGTCCCAAGTACCATTCACTCCTATCTAACACGCTCACTCACGCTTGCTGGAAGTCCAAGCCCCTTGCCCACAAAACCTCCTTTACTCCCTCTCTCCAACCCTTTCAAGGACGACCCCTACCCCGCCTTCCTTCCCCTATAGATTTATATGCTTTCCATGTCATTCTACTTTGATCCATTCTCTCTAAATGACCAAACCACCTCAACAACCCCTCTTCTGCCCTCTGACTAATACTTTTATTAACTCCACCCCTTTTCCTAATTTCCACACTCCGAATTTTCTGCGTAATATTTACACCACACATTGCTCTTAAACAGGACATCTCCACTGCCTCCAACCGTCTCCTCGCTGCTGCATTTACCACCCAAGCTTCACACCCATATAAGAGTGTTGGTACTACTATACTTTCATACATTCCCTTCTTTGCCTCCATAGATAACGTTTTTTGACTCCACATATACCTCAACACACCACTCACCTTTTTTCCCTCATCAATTCTATGATTAACCTCATCCTTCATAAATCCATCCGCTGACACGTCAACTCCCAAGTATCTGAAAACATTCACTTCTTCCATACTCCTCCTCCCCAATTTGATATCCAATTTTTCTTTATCTAAATCATTTGACACCCTTATCACCTTACTCTTTTCTATGTTCACTTTCAACTTTCTACCTTTACACACATTCCCAAACTCATCCACTAACCTTTGCAATTTTTCTTTAGAATCTCCCATAAGCACAGTATCATCAGCAAAAAGTAACTGTGTCAATTCCCATTTTGAATTTGATTCCCCTAAATTTAATCCCACCCCTCTCCCGAACACCCTATCCTAAATTGGAAACTACCCAATGTTTTAGCTTCGATCACCCTACTAGGCAGACCGCTCCACTCATCAACTACCCCTATTACCAATGTTCATTTATACATTTTATTAGTGCCCTAGAGTCCTTATGGAGGGGGATTCCCCTTCCAAATAACCTCTCTTCCCTCTCTCCTCCTCCCTGTCTTCCATTCATCAACAACAGCCTTCAATAAAGGTAACTGTCATGTTGAATGTTCATTCTTTTGTGCATGTAAATCTATCTTTTAGGTAAAAAAAAAAAATTGTTGTTGATACTTCTGGGTGTCTGGAACGAATTAATTGGATTTACGTTATTTCTTATGGGGAAAATCGATTCGAAAATCGTCTATTTTGATAATAGTCCCACTTCCAGGAACGGATTAAGGATGATAATTGAGGGACCACTGTATACGTTTTATTTTCCTGCCTTCAAATTTGGTACGATAGGCCTGAGATGCCTTGTCAGCAGAGAATGGGTCCTAACACTCAATTTGCGTGGTATTAAAAAAATCTGGGACCACTTAGTACCTTGTGGGAGCACCAGTTCAAATGAGCAGCAGCTAGAGCAAACAGTGCAGCAAACACCTGGGATTCAATGATTTCAAGTAGTATTAACACTCCCATTTTAAGAGGAAAGTGATTTTGTCCCTGAGTTTTAATTAAAGGCTTTGAGGTGGATGTGGCCACAAGTGGTCGAGGAAATTTCAAAAACTCGATAATAACCCATGTGCAATATTTGTGCAACACCCTTTCAGAATGTCTTATAACCTATGCCCTAAGTAAAGAAAAACAATTCTGCCTGGCTGGCTGACTGACTGGCTGGCTGATTGGCTGGCTAGCTGGCTGGCTAGCTGGCTGGCTAGCTGGCTGGCCAGCTGCTTGCAGCCTGGCTCTATCTCTGTTTGTCTGTCTGTATCTGTGTCTCTGTCCCTCTGTCTATATCTATCTTTGTCTATCTGTCTCTATCCATCTCTGTCTATCTCTTTCTATCTGTCTATCTACCTCTGTCTCACAGGCACACATAAATACAAGTATACATAGTGTAAATTACCTAGGATAACCCAAAAAATCCAGACAAAGTGCTGCTTGAAGATGTGAGTAAAGTGATGACTTTGCAGTCTTGTGGCTCTCTGAGACAGACAGCTAGATGGATAGACAGGGAGCTTAACAGACAAATAGACAGACATGTTTGTGTACCAGCAAAAACAAAGCCAGGCCCTAATCTTTTCTTATCAAGTCTTACCACTGCACCCTCGCTAATGCTCATCAAACGTCAGCTCTTATCAAATGTTATCTCATTTTATCACGTCACTGTCAGGGGTGGACTTTGTTTTTCATGCTTCAAGGGAACTTATTATTTTATTAGTAGTATTCTTCTCCTCCTTGTCCTCCTCCTCCTCCTCCCTCCTCCTCCTCCTCCTCCTCCCTCCTCCTCCTCCCTCCTCCTCCTCCTCCCTCCTCCTCCTCCTCCCTCCTCCTCCTCCCTCCTCCCTCCTCCTCCCTCCTCCTCCCTCCTCCTCCTCCCTCCTTCTCCCTCCTTCTCCCTCCTCCTCCTCCCTCCTCCACCCACCTCCTCCCTCCTCCTCTCTCCTCCTCCCTCCTCCTCCTCCCTCCTTCTCCCTCCTTCTCCCTCCTCCTCCTCCCTCCTCCTCCCTCCTCCCTCCTCCCTCCTCCCTCCTCCTCCCTCCTACTCCTCCCTCCTCCTCCTCCTCCCTCCTCCTCCCTCCTCCTCCTCCCTCCTCCTCCTCCCTCCTCCTCTCCTCCTCCACCCTCCTCCTCCCTCCTCCTCCTCCTCCTCCTCCTCCTCTTCTTCCACATATCCAAAACGTTGCTGGGACCTATAAATACTTTGTATATAGTATTCCAAGACAATAATAAATGTCCACCTGTCAGTGTGTTTTGCGACAATATGAGTACAATTTCAGTACCTAATACTAGTGTCAGAACAAAGATTGGTTATCAAATGACAAGAACTACTATAAAATGTAATTATCAGAACATAAAAATTATATAAAATAATATGAAAAATAGAAAAAAAGGTATATCGGCAACACTTCTGCAAGCTGCAGGACTCAATGTTGCTCTTATGTGAGCATCCAGTGCCAACTTCTGGGGCTCATATCTGGGTAAGTACTGACCCTAAATTTTTTTTTAATCTTATAACACTTAGAAAAATGTGTTCTTTTTTCAATAAAAAAAAGTTCTTTTTTATTTTTCAAAATATTCGGGGCACTGGGATACTGAACGTATATATACATTTGGACCGTTTACAGGTTAAGCAGCATAATGTGATCCTTTATTGACAATGTTTTGCCCATGCAGTGGGCTTTATCAAGTCACAAACAGATCTGCCTGGGTGAAACATACGTGGCTATATATAGGATGGGAATGCTGGGTAAAGTGGAGAATGGTACACGTGACAATCTTCGGAGTAGAGTGAAGAAGTCTAAAAACTTGGGTAGCTTTTGAAAGAGATTGGATAAGTACATGAGTGGATCTTCTGCAGTGTTCCTCGATTCTTATGTTCTTAAGTGGAATAGCGATGAAGTTTCTTGGAGAGAGGTTCAGATATGTTATAGAAGCCGTTGTTCTGGTTGTTGTTGGATGTACACATAAGTACATCACTTATCTGTACATCCAACAACTTCAACCATAACAACAGCTTCTATAAATAAATAAATAAAGTTTATTTCTTTGTAAAGGTTACAATGTGTAATTACAATTTTGATTTGCTAAGTACAGTGGACCCCCGCATACCGTTGGCCTTACATAACGTTAAATCCGCATACCGCTACATTTTATCGCTAAGATTTTGCCTCTCATACAGCTAAACAACCCGCTCAACGCTGTTCGTCTGAGACGCGTCTCTGTGCGGCCTGAGCCACGCTCACATGTTCCGCCGGTGGCATTGTTTACCAGCCAGCCTCCGTGGTAACATCCAAGCATACAATCGGAACATTTTGTATTATTACAGTGTTTTTGGTGATTTTATCTGCAAAATAAGTGACCATGGGCCCCAAGAAAGCTTCTAGTGCCAACCCTACAGCAATAAGGGTGAGAATTACTATAGAGATGAAGAAAAAGATCATTGATAAGTATGAAAGTGGAGTGCGTGTCTCTGAGCTGGCCAGGTTGTATAATAAACCCCAATCAACCATCGCTACTATTGGTGGTACAGCTGCTGCTGTACCACCGTCAGCTGCTGCTGCACTGTCAGCTGCTGCTGCTGCTGTAGCACTGTCAGCTGCTGCTGCTGTTGTACCACCGTCAGCAGCTGCTGCTGCTGTAGTACCGTCTGCTGCTGCTGTAGTACCGTCTGCTGCTGCTGTAGCATCATCTGCTGCTGCTGTAGCATCGTCTGCTGCTGCTGCTGCTGTACCACCGTCAGCTGCTGCTGCTGCTGTAGTACCGTCTGCTGCTGCTGTAGCATCGTCTGCTGCTGCTGTAGCACTGTCAGCTGCTGCTGCTGCTGTACCACCGTCAGCTGCTACTGCTGCTGTACCACCGTCAGCTGCTGCTGCTGCTGTAGTACCGTCTGCTGCTGCTGTAGCATCGTCTGCTGCTGCTGTAGCACTGTCAGCTGCTGCTGCTGCTGCTGCTGTACCACCGTCAGCTGCTGCTGCTGCTGTAGTACCGTCTGCTGCTGCTGCTGTACCACCGTCAGCTGCTGCTGCTGCTGTAGTACCGTCTGCTGCTGCTGCTGCTGCTGCTGTAGTACCGTTGTTGGTGTGGCTTATTGAGAATACCAAGAAACAATTAACCCCAGAGGATTTGCCACCCAGGATAACCCAAAAAAGTCATCGAAGACTGTCTAACTTATTTCCATTGGGGTCCTTAATCTTGTCTCCCAGGATGCAACCCACACCAGTCAACTAACACCCAGGTGAACAGGGAAAAATGCCTGGAACTAGTGCTCATATTGGTGAATTTAAAGCCAGCAAAGGTTGGTTTGAGAGATTTAAGAATCATAGTGGCATACACAGTGTGATAAGACCTGTTCTGGAAGAAAATGCCAAACAGGACCTACAGTACTCAGGAGGAAAAGGCACTCCCAGGACACAGTGTCTCATCAGTCATTGCTGCATCTTCAATAAAGGTAAGTGTCATTTATTCTTCATTTAGTAGAGTAGTACATGCACAATATATATTGTGCATGTACTACTCTACTATTGTGCATGTATCCTTCTCTTTGTGTGTAGGAAAATGTATATTTCATGTGGTAAAATTTTTTTTTCATACTTTTGGGTGTCTTGCACGGATTAATTTGATTTCCATTATTTCTTATGGGGAAAATTCATTCGCATAACAATAATTTCGCATAACAATGAGCTCTCTTGCACGGATTAATATCGCTATGCGGGGGTCCACTGTACAGAGATAGCCACTATCATGCCAAGGCATTTCGGGCAAACTAATCCTAATACATAGTAACTAATTAAAACTAGTTAAGATAATAGTACATAGTAATGATACTTAAAACTGAACATGGAATAATGGTTAGCTGTTTTACAATCTTATTTGAACTTAATAAATCTTACGTAAACTTAGTACAGAATCTAACTTACGAGTAATGGTGCAGTTGTAATATTTTATGGAATAGCAGAATTAAAAGCCAGGAGGTCACATGATAAAACTAGTTAGCAGATGTTTGGTTGATTTAGTTAATATTGTGAGACAAGATGATTTTTTAGCAAAGTCCTAAATTTATAAGCTGTCTGGGGATCCTTGACCTGTCCCAGTAGCGAGTTCCAGATCTTCGGGCCTTTTATGTGCATAGCGTTCTTGTAGAGTGAGAGTCTGACTTGAGGGATGTTAAAAAGTGCATATGCCTTGTATTGTGACTGTGCATTCAGTTGTAACTGTCAAGGAGTAGTTTTATGGGAAGGTTTACAGTGGAGTTTAAAGTTCTGTATATGTAGGAGGCACAGTAATAAGAGTGTATGTCTTGTATATTTAGCAAGTTGAGTCTTTTGAAAAGTGGTGGGGTGTGCTGTCTAGCACAGGAGCTGGTTATCACCCGTACAGCAGCTTTTTGTTGGATTATTAACCCTTTCAGGGTTTCTGACGTACTAGTACGGCTTACGCACCAGGGTTATTGACGTACTAGTACGCCTAAATTCTAGCACCTTCAAATCTAGTGAGAGAAAGCTGGTAGGCCTACATATGAAAGAATGGGTCTATGTGGTCAGTGTGCACAGTATAAAAAAAATCCTGCAGCACACAGTACAGAATGAGAAAAAAAAAAACTCTGACCGTGTTTTTGGTTTTATAAAACAGCGACTTTGCAGTGTATTTTTGTATGGTATTTATGGTTGTATTTTAGTTTTCCTGGTCTCATTTTATAGAATGGAAGACATATTACAGAAATTGAGATGATTTTGATTGGTGTCATAAGGAAAAGTACCTTGAAATTGAGCTCAAAGTAGCAGAAATGTTCGATTTTTACCAAAGTTCAAAAGTAAACAAATTAGGCCAAGCGTCCAATACACGTCAAGTGGTGAGTCTAATATTCTTTCACAAATGCGCTGATATTATTTATACCATTTCTACACTGATGAAGTAGTCTGCATAGCATAAATCTTCTATTTTTTTTGTGAGAATAAAAATTCAAAGTGGAAAGCAAAAGAAATGTAAGAGGGGCCTGGGGACGTGAGTAATGGACAGAGGAAATGTTATTTTAGTGCCAGGAATGTCTGTCTTGTTTATTCTGGACCCTATTTGTAAATTGGCATCTTTTGAAATTTGTGTGAAATTGGCAAAATTGCCAGTTTCTGACCACTTTATTGGATAGTTGAAATCTGTAAATGGGTGGTTTCTTGTACTCATTCGATAGAAAAAATGGAGTTCTAGCGAAATAGGTATGATTTTTGTCTACTAGTACGTGAATTGGCTGAAAATAGGGCTCAAAGTGGGCAAAATTGCCTATGCGTAAACATCGTCGAGACTGCTAATTTCACGAGAGCATAATTCCGTAAGGTTTCCATCAAATTTCATACTTTTGGTGCCATTATGATCAGGAAAAGATTCTCTATCATTTCATAAGTATTTTTTTCCGACCCTGAGAACAAGTTTAGGAGAGGGCCTGCTGACCCTGAAAAGGGTTAAGGGTCTAAGGTGGTTGGCAGTGGTTGAGCCCCAGGCATAAATACCATAGGTGAGTTAACCCTTTCAGGGTCCGTCCCATAGATCTACGGCTTCACGTTGAGTGTCCAAACCGTAGATCTATGCCAAAATTCTAGCGCCGTCAAATTTAGCTCGAAAGCGCTCATAGGCCTACATGTGAGAGAACGGGTCTGCGTGATGGGTGTGCACCATAAACAAAAAATCTAGGCGCCCACATAGCATTGTGGGAATGCCGGCTCAGTTACCCTTGTTCACCATGCCTCGTCACAAGTCAGCTCTCACTCCCTGGAAAATTGGGACTCTCCTCTTCCTATCTGATAGTTCTGACACTGATGGAAGTGGAAATGAAGATGAATTCTATGGCTTTGATCAGTTAGTGACCGAAAGGAATGACCAGGATATCGATAATAGTGCAGAAAACCCTGACGATCCTCAACCTCTATCTCTGGTGTGGGCACTCGTGACTCACGGTCGGTTGTACCTCAAAACAAGAGAAAACTAATATTTTCGCGTGGCCAGGCCTCTGACTTCAGTAATGATGATGATAGTGACGTAGATTGTGATTTTATTGCGCTTGACGATCATTCGAGTAGTGATAGTGAGGAATCATATTCACCAGTGAAGCGTCGGTATGTACGCCGCCGCATGCACTCGGGTAGTGTACCCTATGCTGTGCCCAGGGGACGGAGTACATCCCGGAATACATCCCATGGCCCTACACCAGGTTTAGATAGTGATAGTGAGGATGATGTGGCTACACTTGGCATGGATAGACCACAGGCATCAGTAGATGGTGGCAATGGTGATGGTAGTGGCACCGCCATGCGTGACTCACCAGCCCAGGCTGGGACCCACGCTGCTGACTCCTCAGTTCAAGGACAAAGAGGAGTGTCAGCCACCAGCCCACCACAACCACAACTACCCGCACAACCAGCCTATGATGTCCATTATCCACCAGCAAACCGTATCTGGGATTGGCAGCAAAATCCCAATTTTGTTCCCAAGCCCCACCACTTTGATGACTCTCAAAGTGGAATTCTACCTACTTGTCCCCATGGAACCACGGCCAATGAACTGGAATTCTTTGAATTATTCTTTGACCAGCCATTGATGGAAACTATTGTCAGGGAAAGTAATAAGTATTTTGAGTACACCATGGCCAATACGATCATATCACCACAGTCAAGACTACACAGGTGGAAAGAGACGACTGTTGCAGAAATGTATTTGCTTTTTGCAACAATAATGCTTATGCCTCATGTCTATAAGCATAATATAAAAGCATACTGGTCCACAGATCGGCTAATTTCTACCCCGGTCTTCAGTGAAATCATCCCAGTGAACAGGTTTATCTTACTGTTACGTATGTTACACTTCTCTGACAAAACCAGGCCTGACAGAAGTGACAGGTTATACAAGATTAGAAATGTTTTTATGTATCTCAAACAAAAGTTCAGCATATACTTTTATCCATTCAAGAACGTTGTAATTGACGAGTCTTTGATTTTGTTCAAAGGTAGACTGTCATTCAAGCAGTATATACCGAGCAAGAGGAAACGCTTTGGTATAAAACTGTTTGTACTCTGTGACTGTGACAGTGGCCTGGTGTTGGATGTTGTTGTATACACGGGAAGTAAAACATTGAAAGATACCAAGATGTTATTGGGTATCTCAGGTGACGTAGTGAGAAACATGATGGCACCTTATCTTGGTAAGGGGCATACATTATATACCGATAACTGGTACACAAGCCTATTACTCAGTGATTTCCTGCTAGTGAACAAGACAGATGTGTGTGGCACAGTGCGTTCTAATCGTAAACATATGCCCAGGCTCAACGCAGGTGCTCATGGTGATGACGTGCAGGTGTTTACTGCCAATGACATCATGGCATTACGGTGGTATGACAAACGAGATGTCATTGTTGACAACCATTCACCGTAATGAAATGCAAGACAGTGGCAAAGTTGATCGAGTGACTAATGAACGTATTCGAAAACCAGTGACAATGATTGATTATACACAAAATATGCGCTTGGTTGACAAATGTGACATGCAGATTGGTTTTGTTGATTGTGTTCGTAAGAGTTACAAGTGGTACATGAAACTTTTCTTCCATCTCATGGACATTTCAATGCTCAATGCATATAATATGTACCAAATAAAGACTGGCAACAGACCACCGTATGGTGAATTTTGTTTGTCTGTTGTCAGACAACTCATAATGAAGTACCAGGTAAGAACACCTGCTATACAACAAGGTCCTCGAATTACTCAGGATATACCCAAGCGTTTGAGGAGGGAAGGTGATCATTTCATAATACAACTTCCTTCAACTCAGAAGAAATTTGCTCAGAAGAGATGCATCGTCTGTGCACAAACAAAACGACGGCAACAAAGACGCAAAGACACTCGGTTTATGTGTGAGGAATGTAAGGTGCCTCTGTGCATGGTGCCTTGTTTCAAGGAGTTCCACAAGCTCCAGCAGTTCTAAAACCATGTCCAGTGATTGTAAATATGTAAATATATGATAGAACATTAGTATTATACAAGATTTGTGCATGTTTATTGTAATAAACAACAGTGGTAAACAATATGATAATAACTTTAGTGTGGTTATTGTGTTCAATACAGTGAGTTTATATATATACATTATATACAGTATTGGTCTCTCAGGCCCCAAATGTTAGTAGGAAAAGAAGAAAATTGGAAAAGAAAAGAAAAAACTAAATAAAGTAATGCGCGTATGTGGAATTCGTTGACGTTGCCGCCACCACATCATTTTGGACAAACTTCTTGGCACTGTATCTCGGTAAGTACTGATCAGAATTTTTTTTTTGTCTTATTACCTTCACAAAAATATGCTCATTAATTCTGTAAGAAAAAATAATTTTTTTTTTTTTTTTTACAAAATTTCTTGGACACTGGAGCACCACTTCAGATTTTGGCCTTGAACCCTGAAGGGGTTAAGGATATACAGTGGACCCCTGGTTAACGATATTTTTTCACTCCAGAAGTATGTTCAGGTGCCAGTACTGACCGAATTTGTTCCCATAAGAAATATTGTGAAGTAGATTAGTCCATTTCAGACCCCCAAACATACACGTACAAACGCACTTACATAAATACACTTACATAATTGGTCGCATTCGGAGGTAATCGTTATGCGGGGGTCCACTGTATTAGAGAGTGGTACAGAGTAAGGAGAGTTGTTTGTGGTACATAGTATCATATCTTGGAAAGGATTCCTACTGATTTGGAAATTTTCTTGGCTATGTGATGGGTATGGGACTGATATTTAAGATTACAGTCAAGGAGAAGACCTAGAAATTTGCCCTCCGTGTGTCTTGATGTAGAGGAACCATTTAACAGTATGTTGAGTTGAATATTTGAGGCTTTGTTGCCAAACAGCATGAAGTATGTTTTATTTATGTTGAGAGTGAGTTTGTTGGTCATCATGCAAGCGTATATCTTTAGCAGTTCATTGTTTACAGTTTTTCCAAGCACAGCTGGGTCTGAATGGGAGTAGACATATGTAGTGTCATCTGCGAATAGAACTGGTTTAACCCTTTCAGGTTTGAGAGGCCCTCCCTCTCCTAAACTCGTTCTCAGGGTTGAAAATTTTTCGGAAATTTTTTTTTTTTCTTGTGAAATAACAGAGAATCTTTTCCTGATCATAATGACACCAAAAGTATGAAATTTGGTGTAAAACTTACGGAATTATGCTCTCGTGAAGTTTGCGGTCTCGACGATGTTTACGCATCTGTGATTTCACCCTTTTTGAGCCCTATTTTCGGCCAATTTCAGTGTACTAGTCGACAAAAATTATATCTATTTTGCTAGAACGCCATTTTTTTCTATCAAATGAGTGCAAGAAACCACCCATTTACCGATTTCAACTATGCAATAAAGTGGCCAGAAATTGGCAATTTTGCTAATTTTACACAAATTTCAGATGCCAATTTCCAAATAGGGTCCAGAATAAGCAACACAGACATTCCTGGCACTAAAATAACATTTTCTCTGTTCATTAGTCATGTCCCCAGGCCCCTCTTACATTTCTTTTGCTTTCTGCTTTGAATTTTTATTCTCTCAAAAAATAGAAGATTTACTGTTATGCAGACTACTGCATTAGTGTAGAAATGGTGTAGAAATAGTATAAATAATATCAGTGCAATATTAGGTTCACCAGTTGATGTGTATTTGACGCTTGGCATGATTTGTTTACTTTTGAACTTTGGTAAAAATCAAACATTTCTGCTACTTTGAGCTCAATTTCAAGGTACTTTTCCTTATGAAACCAATCAAAATCACCTCAATTTCTGTAATATGTCTTCCATTTTATAAAATGAGACCAGGAAAACTAGAATACAATCATAAATACCATATGAAAATACACTGCAAAGTCGCTGTTTTAAACCAAAAACACGGTTGGAGTTTTTTTTTCTCATTCTGCACTGTGTGCTGTAGGATTTTTTTATACCATGCATACCGACCACATAGACCCATTCTTTCATATGTAGGCCTACCAGCTTTCTCTCGCTAGATTTGAAGGCGCTAGAATTTAGGCGTTCTAGTACGTCAATAACCCTGACGTACTAGTATGCGTAAGCCATACTAGTACGTCAGAAACCCTGAGAGGGTTAAGGAGTTGGGATGCACTGGGGAGATCATTGATGTAGATGAGAAAGAGGAGTGGGCCTAGGACACTACCCTGGGGTACTCCTACAGCTACAGGTTGGATAGCGGAGTTGACTCCATTTGCATGTACATACTGGTGTCTGTCGTTAAGATAGGATTTTAACCCTTTGACTGTTTCAGGCCCCTCTCTGAAACTGTCATTCTATGTCGCTCAATTTTTGAAAAAAAAAAATTATTTTTCTTATGAAATGATAGAGAATCTTTTCCCGATGGTAATGACACCAAAAGTTCGAAATTTGGTCGAAAACTCGTGGAATTATGCTCCCGTGAAGTTAGCGGTCTCGGCGACATATGCGTATCGTCGATTTCGCCGACTTTGAGCCCAATTTTCAGCCAATTCCATTGTTCCAGTTGACCAAACTCATAGCTATTTCTTTATAACTCCATTTTATCTATCAGCTGAGTACAAGAAACCTCCCATTTACTAATTTGGACTACCCAATATGGTGGTCAGAAATTGGCAATTTGGCCAATTTCACGCAAAATAAAAAAGATGCCAATTTCAAAATAGGGTCCAGAATAAACAAGGTAGACATTCGTGGCACTAAAATAACATATGCTCTGTTCATTAGTCACATCTCTAGGCCCCTCTTATATTATTATTGCTTTCTATTTTGATTTTTTATTCATACAAAAAAATACAAAATTTACTGTTATGCAGACGACTGCATTATTGTAAAAATGGTATAAATAATATCAGTGCACTAGTGAAAGAATATTAGACTCCCCAGTTGACGTGTATTGGACGTGTGGTGTGATTTATTTACTCTTGAACATTGGTAAAAATCGAACATTTCCGCTACTTTGAGCTCAGTTTCAAGGTCGTTTTCATCGTAAAAGTAATGAAAATCATCTCTATTTCTGTAATATGTTTTCCATTTTATCACCTAAGACCATGAAAACGCGAATACAACGATAAATACTATACGAAAATACACCTCAAAGTCGGCGTTTTATTCCAAAAAAACGATCCGAGTTTTTTTTTTCTCATTAGGCAATGTGTGCTGCAGGATTTTTTTTATGTGGTGCACACTGACCACACAGACCCATTCTCTCACATGTGGGCCTACCAGCTTTCTCCCACTTGATTTGAAGCCGCTAGAATTATTGAGTATATATACGTCAGAAACATTGGCTCGTAAGACGTATTTATACGTCGAAAACAGTCAAAGGGTTAAGTAGTCAAGCGAATGTCCTCTTATGCCGTAATGATTCAGTTTGAGGTGCAAGAGATTGTGGTCAACTGTGTCAAATGCTTTTCTTAGGTCAATAAAGAGCCCCAGAGGATATTCATTTTTATCGAGAGCTGTGTATATTAGGCCAAGCATTTGTATAATAGCATCATTCATACTTTTTTTTGGTCTAGACCCAAACTGGCATGGGTTACGTGCGTTGTTGGATGTAAGTTAGGAATAAAGTCGGCTGTGTATTGTTTTTTCAAATATCTTGGAGACTAAGGGCAAGTTTGATATGAGTCTGTAATTGTTCAAATCAGTTGGATCTCCACCTTTGTGGATCGGGGTGATCCTTGCTGTCTTGAGGATAGATGGGAAGGTTGAGGATGCTATAGATTTGTTAAACATTGTTGCAATAATGGGCGACAGTTCTGGTGCAGCTTTTTTATATATGAATGGCGGCAAGTTATCTAGATCACCTGATTTGTTCTTTAATGATTTAATGATGAGTGAGACTTCAGTGGGATTAGTTGGAGCTAGAAATAGAGCATTTGGATAGTTGCCAGTGAGGTACTCGCTTGGCTGGGTATTTGAGCTAGGAATTTGACTCGCTAACTTTAATCCTACAGTAGAGAAGAAGACATTAAATTTGCTGGCCGTGTCTATAGGTTGCACGTAAGTCTCTCTTGTTTCCAGTCAATTTCCCTGAGCCCAAAATTTTGGAGAGTGTTTGCCAGGTACTTTTCATGTCACCTTTCATTTCACTAAATCTATTTTCATAATACATTTGCTTTGATTTATGAATTAGTTTTGTGAGTATTGATGTGTATCTGTTAGTAAATTCTTCAGTTATTAAGCCTAATCTGAACTGTTTTTCAATTTGGTGTTTTTTATTAATAGATTTGAAGATACTTTTTGTTAGCCATGGGCTGTTTAGCCTCTTTTTTGTGATCTTTTTCGTTTTGATTGGGCAATGTTTGTTATAGAGGTTTAGGGTTTTATGTAAAAAAAATTTGATATCTTTATCAGTATTATTACTGTCATCCAGCTGAACCTCTTGCCAAGAAACTTCTTCATCGCTATCCCACATAAGAACATAAGAATCAAGGAACACTGCAGAAGATCCACTCATGTACTTATCCAATCTCTCTTAAAAGCTACCCAAGTTTTTAGACTTCTTCACTCTACTCCAAAGATTGTCACGTGCACCTTTCTCCACCTGACCCAGTATTCCCATCCTATATATAGCCACTTATGTTTCACCCAGGTAGATCTGTTTGTGACTTGATAAAGTCCGCTGCGTGGACGAAACATTGTCAATAAAGGATCACATTATACTGCTTAAGTGTTTATATTTCCATTGTGTCAGTATTTTATACCATTTATTTCCAAGTGGTGGTGGTGGTGTTGGGTTTATAAGGGCCACTGAGAGAAGCCATACATATTAGTGGTGGTGGAGGTGGAGGCACCAGCAGAAGCCACCAACACTATTCACACTTAAACAGTTTATGTAATTTATAAATAAGAAATATTTACATTTTAATTTATAAATAAGTTTATTCAGGTATACGCAAATACAGTTACGTTCATAGATTATCATACATAGCAGCATATGTGTAAAGTACCTAGGATAACCCAAAAAAGTCAGAGTGACTTGCGTATTTCCATTGGGGTCCTTTTATATTTACACTTATACGTACTGTATTTACTTACACTTTTATATTACACTTACCTTGGAGGAGATGTTAGTTTATTTAGTTTGATGGAGGAGATGCTGGCAGAGGTTTAGGGTGGTGGAAGACAGCAGGCCGGTGTATGTTCAGCGGCCCTATACACATCCAACAACATTGGAGAGTTACTTTCGTGTCATTTTTCTATCGCTTAACTTACTTGCTACACTGTTGATGCTACATTTTATCGCTGGCTGGCACTATAGCCTTTATCGATACCTGCTGCTTTAGTATTGTACATATTGTAGAATCAGTGAATCACTGCAGAAGGCACATTCTCCCCTCACTCTTCCTCCTCCAGTTTGGTACTTTGCTACGAGTTTTTTATTGTGCTTCTTTCCTTCTTTACTACAGAGCTGGCACTAGAAGCTTTCTTTGGGCCCATGGTGGCTTATTTAGCAGTTACAAGCAATAAAAACAATGGAATAATACAAAATATATCGCATGTACGTGTGGAATCGTCCTCCCTGGCTTGTAAACAATGGCACACTGGCTGTACATGGGCTCAGGCTGCACGGACACGTTTGGGACGAATGTCCTTAGCAGAGTTCTCGGGCATTAGCTGAGCCAATATTTTGACACAAAAACGTGCCGCTATCCTATTTTGGCATTAGCCGATGCCACCGTTACCCGAGGGTCCACTGTACCAAAGTGGAGGAGGAAGAGAGAGGGGAGAATGTGCCTTCTTCAGTGATTCTACGATATGTACAATACTAAAGGAGCAGGTATCGATAAAAGCTATAGTGCCAGCCAGCAATGAAGTGTAGCATCAACAGTGTAGAAAGTAAGTTAAGCGATTCAGCGATAGAAAAACGACACGAAAGTAACTCTCCGATGTTATTGGAGGTGTATAGGGCCACCAAACATACACCGCCCTGCTATCTCCCACCACCCTAAACCTCTGCCAGTATCTCCTCCATCAAACTAATTAAACTAACATCTCCAAGGTAAGTGTAAATATTTCTTATTTATAAATTACGTACATTGTTTCATTGTGAATAGTATTGGTGTCTTCTGCTTCCGCCTTCACCACTACTAATATGTACAGCTTTTCTCAGTGGCCCTTATAAACCCAACAACACCACCCCCAACAGTTACTCCTCACATATGATATAACATTTTATTCATTCTAGAGTATATATCATGTTTCTATGTTATTAATATTGTTTATTATGTCAGATGAACTGTGATAGACAAATAAGCTGTAGAGATGATATTAGCGTTATATTGAAGCATAATAACTCTCCTGCCTCTCGCCTTTCTCTCTCCCCTCCTACTTGTCTGCCATACACCAACAAGAGTCTTCAATAAAGGTAAGTGTGATGTTCAATGTTCATTTATCTATATTATTAGTGCTTTATATTCATTTGTCATGTTTTCTGTATGTAAATCTATACTTAATCTTTAAAAAAAATTTTTTTTTTTGTTAATACTTTTGGGTGTCTGAAACGGATTAACTGGATCCCCATTATTTCTTATGGGGAAAATGGTTTTGCCAATCGTGAATTTCACCATTCAGCTGACTCTCTGGAACGAATTAATCATGAAACTCAGGGGTCCAGTGTATAGTCCAAAATGAACAATGTAAATATTCCTGGCACTAAAACAACATTTCCTCTGTTCATTAACCATGCCCCCAGACCTCTCATATACAGTAGACCCCCAGTTTTCAGCTGGTGT
This sequence comes from Cherax quadricarinatus, assembly GCF_038502225.1. Taxonomy (NCBI): domain Eukaryota; kingdom Metazoa; phylum Arthropoda; class Malacostraca; order Decapoda; family Parastacidae; genus Cherax; species Cherax quadricarinatus. The sequence goes on along the minus strand of NC_091331.1, from coordinate 17,310,641 downwards.
GGAAATCGTACAATTCAATTTTTGATCACTCTTTTCGGTGAAAATTCCCCCCAGGTTTTGTACATCTGCTTGGAAATCATTGGTACCAGACGCGTGTGCCTGGGCCACTCGTACGTTCATGACTCACTCTTGGCACATTAAATGTCTTATTTTAGGTTAATTTAGATATTTTCATTAATCCATCTATGTATTTACTTCAAAATTATGTAAGAAACATGTTACATAGCATATAAACATGCATTGTTTATATGCGGTGGAGGGTAAACATTACATTTTCTCTGGTCCAGCATTAGAGAAAACTGTATGAATCTGCGTTGGCCCAGTAACCACCCTTAATACATAAGCTTTTGTTTACAATTCACGGCATGAATTATTCGTTACTTCTCCCTTTGTTTATGATGGCATCTAAACGTAGTTGTTAGAAACGATTCAACTCAGTGAACATGGTATGTCGATGGTAATAATATGGCTTTGGTAGGTAGGGGTTGGATATGAGTGGCCAGGATCTGGAAGAGTTGGTGAACAACCACAGGGAAGAGCTAACAAGAGTCTTCAATAAAGTATGTAATGTTCATTTATCATTAAAATTAGTTATTTATATTTATTTCTCATTGTTTTCTGTATGTAAAACTCTAGTTATTCTCTATAAAATGTATTTTTTTTAATATTTTTGGATGTCTGGAACAGATTAATTGAATTTACATTATTTCTTGTGGGAAATATCACTTCAGATTTCAGTCATTTTGGATTTCGGCCAACCTTCTGGAATGGATTAATTACGAAAACCGTGGGTCTACTGTATTACACTTGCCTTTCATTTTTATTTCATAATCACACAAAAGTAGGAGATTTACAGTATTTCTTGGATAATAAAATATAACCAGTAATGATTTGTCATGGTTTACAGCATTCCAATAATTGAATCACATTTATTAAAAACCCATAAAGCAGACTGGGTGTGTAGGGAGTCTTACCTGTCTTCTGGAAAATTGGCAAAAATCCAATATATATGCTACTTTGAGCCCAATTTCAAGTTATTTCCAGTCATGAAATAAACTAAAATCATGTCAATTTCAGTAGTATGTCTTCCATTCTAACAAATGATATCAAGATATAGTAATAAAACTATAGAAACCATTTACACACCACTCACCACACAGATCCATTCTCTCGTATATAGGCCATATCTCACATTTACTCAAAGCTTATCTGAGTGAGAACTACGTGAGGGACTGGCTTCAAAGATGTATGTGACGGCCACTGATGCATTACCACGGAGTAGCAAGCTGAAGTGATCCTTTACTTCCCTGAAGTACATTTTTCACTTTCTTGAATCGCAGTGCACTTTTCACTTTTTGTGGCTTGTAGCCACCCTCAGAAATAATTTCCTGTAATTCAGCAAGAAAATTCCCTTGGGCAGTGTGGTTAGCAGAAGCACTTTCACTGGAAAACTTAATGTATAGCCAACTGCACAATTTGAATTTGTGGAACCAGCATGTACTAAATGTTCAAGCTACGTCAAGAACCCCTCCATAGCCCTCTGGATAATACTTTTAGTAACTCTGCACCTCCTGATCTTCAGGCTACAAATTCTCTGCATAATTTTTACACTACACATTGTCCTCAGAGATGACATTTCCAGTGTCTCCAGCCACTTCCTTGCTGCAGCATTCACAACTCATGTGTTGCACCCATATAAAAGTATTGGTACTGCTATGCTCTCATACATTCTCCTTCACATTATTGTATGTTTTATACAGTAATTTTTAGATAAATTTGTACATGTAACCGGTACCAACAAAGACACACATGCAACGTATAGGGAACATTTATTTAGTTGCTCTGCTCAACAGGAACTTTTTCAGTCTAATGGTTTGAGAATGATCCTGGTGAGAAATGTGTCCTAAATAAAAGTTCCTTATATGTTACTTATGCATTTTTTATTCATTAAAATGTTTTAACTTTTTGAGCAAATAATTGGAAAGATAAAAAAGGAGGATTTCTAGAAAAAGTAATGATTCCTATTTCAAAAGTGGTGATTTACACCAGTTTGCATCTTAATCAAAAAGCGTATTTTACCAATGTTAACTGCTTTATAATGGTTTTCTTCAGTTGGAATATGTCTTGTTCATATTGTATTTTATGTAATTGTCTTTTACTTCAAGATTTGTATTATACGCAATGACAAGAAAGTTGGAAGTTTCCCTATCAATTGGGATGGTCTGTGTGTATCATCATCCAGGGATGGCAGCAGTGAGGTGGCTGTAGGTGGTGCTGACAACCTCATCCATGTGTATACACTTAGTGGCAACACTTTAACAGAGGTTTGTAGTACTACTCTCTGCTTATGCTGCTGCTAATATTCATTAAATAAGAATTAATTCTGGTCTCTCTCTTTGCACCATATTAGTATAGTAAAAGCATTCCATCAAGGTTTTGTCACATGCTAGAGTTTATTCTACTGAAGTTTGTTTTTTGTATGTGACAATTTGAAATGCATTAAGTTTTATCCTTTACAAAGAAGAAAATATACTTTTTGTAATTAATTTCAGAAAACTACTTTGGAACATCTTGGTCCTGTTACTGATTTGGCTTATTCTCCGGATAATCATTTCCTTGTTGCCTGTGATGCAAACCGAAAGGTAAAATAAAATTAGCTTTAACTGTTAAACTGTTCAGATGTAAACAAACCATACCATACATGTTCAGATGTAGATCAACGTTCACTCACCTAGCGCTCCAAACGTAGATCTACTTTTTACATTTGAAAGCATGTAAAATAAAACGTAGATCTACGTTTGGAGTGCTACGCGAATGAACATAGATCTACACCTGGACAGTTTAAGGGTTAATAAAAAAAATCCATTTGTACCAATAAATAATTTAATATTTTATGATCCTAGATAATGCATACAGTACCATTGGAAATGAAATTTTACTAAATTTTTAGTTTTGGCAGGAATGCAGTTTCTGAATGAGCATAATGTTATCATTTTCAAATAAGAAGTATCTGTTAATTAATTTTGTTGCATGAATTATAAGCAGTAATAGAAATTAAGAAATTTTACTCATTCCAGGTGGTAGTTTATTCACTTCCCTCATATGAGAAGTTTAACAAGATAGAATGGGGATTTCACAATGCAAGAATCAACTGTGTGGCCTGGAGTCCTGACAGTCTCCTGGTGGCTAGTGGTTCCCTGGACACAATGATCATCATTTGGAGCATAAGCCATCCCAACAAGCATATCATCATAAAGAGTAAGTATCCTAATTGTGATTTATTTGCAGTAATCTAATCTGCAATGAACCAGACACATTGGAATTTTCTGAAAGTAGTGTATTTCTAGTATTACTGTATAATCAGTTTATTCATAAAATTTCCAGTATACAGGAAACAGTAGAGGATAAAGTATTTACCTCTACCTGTAGTAGATGTCCTCTTCCATATAATGAATGAATATATGTACAGTATGTATATATGTATTTGTGTGTTTTTTATGTATGTTGAAGAAGATTTTGTTTGGATTATTGACCTGGAGGGTTAGTAACCCAGTATAACCCATAGTCTGTGCATCCTCAAGGACCGTCAGTCTTATTTCCCCAGGATACAACCCACAACCATTGACTAGCAGCTTACTAGATGAATAGGGACAGCAGACATAAACATGCCCAGTGTGCGAGTTGAGAATGCTGTCAAAACGCATCCTCGCACGTGCGCGGATGCATGCACGTTGGGTGTGTGTGGGGGTGCGTGTGCATGTGCATGCTATGATATTTTTTATTAAATTTTTCTTTTATGTGGCTGTATCATATATAGCTATCTTTGCTACATATTCATTTTGTATAGATGTGGTGGGTTTCTGTTAGTGGTTGTCTGTTAGTTGCAGTTCAGAAAAGAAATACGGCTTATATGTTACTTGTTGATATGTATCAAGTGTTTGCCGATAAATATCTATACTCACCTCTTCCTTTTAACCTTTTCAGGGTCGGTCCCATAATATTACGGCTTTGAAGCCAGGGCTGGCCCCGTAATACTATGCCAAAATTCTAGCAGCTTCAAATCATGTGGGAGAAAGCTGGTAGGCTTACATGTGAGAGAATAGGGTCTGCATGGTCAGTGTGCACAATATAAAAAAATCCTGCAGCAGGCAGTGCATAATGAGAAAAAATCTTAACCATTTTTTGGTGTAAAACAGCGATTTTGGGGTGTATTTTCATATGGTTTTTATGGTTGTATTCTTGGTTTCTTGGTCTTGTTTGACAGAATGGAAAATATACTACAGAAATAGAGATAATTTTGAATGGTTTACAGACTAAAAGTAGCTTGAAATTGAGCTCAGAGTAGCTTAAATGTTCGATGTTAGCCGATGTTCAGGAGTAAATGAAACACGTCACGTGTCCAATACACGTCAACTGTCCAGTCTAATATGCACTCACGAATACACTGACATTATTTATACAATTATTACCATTATGCAGTAGTCTGAATAACAGTAAATCTTCTATTTTTTGTGAATAAAAATTCAAAATGAAAAGCAAGCCTAATATAAGAGGGACCTGGGGACATGACTAATGAACAGAGAAAGTGTTATTTTAGTGCCAGGAATGTCTACATTATTTATTCTGGACCCTATTTTGAAATTGGCCTTGAATTTTGTGTGAAATTGGCCAAATTAGTAATTTCTGATCACTTCATTTGGTAGTTGAAATAGGTAAATGGGCAGTTTCTTGTACTTGGTCGATAGAATAAAAGGAGTTCTAGCTAAACAGCTATGAGTTTGGTCGACTGGAACAATGGAATTGGCCCAAACTAGGGCTCAAAGTGGATGAAATCGCCAATGTTTAAATATTGCTGAGACTGCTAACTTTGCGAGAGCATAATTTTGTAAGTTTTCCATCATTTCATATTTTTTTTTTTTTTTAAATTCTTCAACCCTGGGAGCAAGTTTGTGAGCAGAGTTCTCGACCTTCAAAGGGTTAACATGCCTAGTGCTCCAACCTTGATTTTCCCCACTTGAAAGCATGTAAAAAAAAGTAGATCTACGTTCAGAGCGCTACGCGAGGGAACGTAGATCTACGTTTGGACAGTTTAGGGGTTAAACTCTCCCTAACCCTCCCCACTTTACTAACACAATGTAAGGTAAGTTAAATTGTATGTATTAATATATTTAACTCATAGACTATTAAAAAAAAAAAATTGGCAAATTTGGAGATGTTAGGTAAATGGATGCATATGCAACTAATGTGAACGAATCATTGCCACAATAAAATGTCACATTAGTTGCATCAGTGTCCATTTACCTAACATTTAGTCGCTAATTTTCTACCATTATTACCAAATTTGGAAATGCCTGGAATGTTACCTAATTTTTCCCATACTTTCTTCACGCAGTGGCGATTCTCAGGAACATAACCCATGCATTACTGAAGAATTTGCTATGTCATTTTTTTGTCTTCAGATCATATACGTATTGTCGTTCTTCCAATATTGTAGTTCATAATAACCCTAGAAAAATTTACTCCAGTCTATAATTTATTCAGTTATTCTGCTTGCTAATTAATAGTGAATTCATTTTCTGTTTGAAACATTTCTAGGTATGAGTTCCAACATTCGTATTTTCAATAAAACACGATACTTTGTGACAGCTTTTACATTTGTAACTTGTATATCAGTCACCAGCATCCTTAGCAGGTATATAATTTTAATCCTGGATAGACATATTGCAATAATAAGTTCAAATTGTTGTAAATATATGTTTAAAATCAAACATCTCTTGTTTTGGTTGAGCTTAAATAAAAAAAAAAAAACAAGCAGAGGGCTGAGTTTTCTCATCTGATAGTGCAGTGTTTAAACCATTACATACAATAGAAATAAATTTGGCGGTTCCAGATTTTTGGAGTACAATATTCAGACCTTTTATGCTGGTGATATTGACCTTGCTGATTCCATTAGAGTAGAAGGTGGGTTGGGCAGGTATTTTTGTTTGTGGGTTTGATTTTGGGGTTAAGGGGGACCTGCATAGAGTGGGCCACCTGGCCTACTGCAGTATTTCTCCTTTCTTGTGCTCTTATGAGCAGGCTTTTGGCTTCAGCTCCCTTGGTGCTGTGGTGATGGACCAGGTGCTTCAGCTCCCTTAGTGCCCTAGTGATGGACCAGGTGCTTCAACTCCTTCAATATCCTGGTGATGGACTAGGTGCTTCAGCGGCCTGGTGATGGGCCAGGTGCTTTGGCTCATTCACTGCCCTGGTGATGGACCAGGTGCTTGGCTTCCTCTGTGCCCTGGTGATGGACCAGGTGCTTTGGCTCCTTCAGTACCTTGGTGATGAACCATGTGCTTCATCTCCTTCAGTACCCTGGTGACGGACCAAGTGCTTCAGCTCTTTTAATGCCCTGGTGATGGACCAGGTGCTTCAGCTCCTTCAGTACCTTTTTAATAGTGCCCTGATTATCAAAGCTTCTACCATGAATGGAGTAGAAGGTGGGTTAGGCAGGTATTTTTGTTTGTGGGTTTGGTTTTAGATTTGAGGGGGACCTGCCAAGTATGGGCTGGTTGGCCTACTGCAGTGTTACTTCTTTCTATGTTATTATGAGTGAGAGGGGTTGGATTTGAACATAACTTGCACATTGGTTGGAAGGGGAAAGGGGGTCGTTGGGGCTTCTTGCTTGGGTGGAGCTGGGGATGGGTTGTGCAAATATTTTTGTTGGTGGGTTGGTTTTGACATGGACCTGCCAAGTATGGGCCAGTAGGCCTGTTGTAGTGTTCCTCCTTTCTTTTGTTCTTATTGTTAGGGTAGTGCTGAAAGTGGGTTGGGCAAATGTTTTGTTAGTGGGTTGGATTTGTGAAGGACATGCCTAGTATGGGCCAGCAGGCCTATTGCAGTGTTTCCTCCTTGCTTACGTTCTTATTAGTATGCCTTATCTTCCTTAACATGGAGAAAATGGCTAAAACTACCAGGTTTACAAGAGGTTAGAGAATTTCAGTACATATTACGTTTAGACTTTCTGTATGTTGGTTATGATACATGAAAGCAGTTATGTACTGTAGTTTCAAAACAAATACAGTACTATGTTTCCTTAGCATAACTTAGATGTATGATTTTTCTCTAATATGGTTTTGTCCTGTAATGTATAAATGTATTGGTTTAGATTTCTTAATGTAATTTACCTGTTAGGCCTTTCACAGAATTCCAGTTGGTGGTGCATGTTTGTATTTTAATTTTCCAATGCAGTTATTTAGTAAATGATCTTGTATGAGTACTCACCACTTGGTAATCGTGCTACACTTTGAATCTTACATAATTTTTTGCTTATTATTTTCCTTGCACCTATGTTTGGATGCTAATTTCTTGTATTAGTTTGAGAACAATCCTCAGGGTTCTTCCATTCAGTGTTGAATGACCTCATTAAGTAACTTGTAAAATTCTTTGATAGAAGTTTCAAGTTCTGATATTGTTAACAATTAAAGACAGTTTAGATAATAAGTGGAGATACTGTGGGAAGCTACCATATCAAAGCAAGATGTTAGGCATCATAAATATAGGTATTAAGAAATTTGGAGATCAGTGAGGAAAAGGTTCTCTCTAGGATAGGAAAAACTCCTAATCCTCCATGCTTGCAAGTGGCAATGTAAATTCTTCTCACTTCCCATAAATATATGGGTAGGGTGGGCAGCGCTGTATGACTATAGTGGGTTTAGCACTTCTTTTTTATTATAATAATCATAGTAATGGGTAAGGTGGAAGGCTTAGTGTACTTATGTACTAATCCTTATGAAATTTGTCTTAAATAGTAATTCATGAATATGTTGATATTTTCATCTAATATTCAGTCCAGTTTTAAGGTAGTAGGTTGGTAGACAGCAACCACCCAGGGAGGTACTACTGTTCTGCCAAGTGAATGTAAAACGAAAACCTGTAATTGTTTTACATGATAGTAGGATTGCTGGTGTCCTTTTTTCTGTCTCATAAACATGCAAGATTTCAGGTATGTCTTGCTACTTCTACTTACACTTAGGTCACACTACACATGCATGTACAAGCATATATATACACACCTCTCTGGGTTTTCTTCTATTTTCGTTCTAGTTCTTGTTCTTGATTATTTCCTCTTATCTCCATGGGGAAGTGGAACAGAATTCTTCCTCCGTAAGCCATGCGTGTTGTAAGAGGCGACTAAAATGCCGGGAGCAAGGGGCTAGTAACGCCTTCTCCCGTATAAATTACTAAATTTAAAAAGAGAAACTTTCGTTTTTCTTTTTGGGCCACCCTGCCTTAGTGGGATATGGCCGGTTTGTTGAAAATAAAAAAATCAGTCCAGTTATTACAGAACCTCTTGTGAGGATGCATTTTGGTCACTAATGAGAAACGTAGAAAAACTATTGTGTCGTAATTAATGGATTGTTTAGCACTTGAAATTTGCTGGTGATTGCTGCAAGATTTCATCTGGAATTGTATTTTAGCTACTAGTAACCCACCCACAGATTGTGCCAGCAGTGAACATCATTGAAAAACAATTGACTGATGAATGGCATCATTCAAACTGATGAAGGTGGATAGCTAATTGCATGAAATACCAGCACGTTGGTAATGAGAGAGAGAAATTGCAGTTAATTGGAATCCTTATGAAGAAAGTTATGCTACTCTGTAGGCTTTGTCAGCAGTGAACATCATTGAAAAACAATTGACTGATGAATGGCATCATTCAAACTGATGAAGGTGGATAGCTAATTGCATGAAATACCAGCACGTTGGTAATGAGAGAGAGAAATTGCAGTTAATTGGAATCCTTATGAAGAAAGTTATGCTACTCTGTAGGCTTTGTCAAGTTGCAAACAAACCTGGTACAAGGTGAGCCTATAACCAGTTAGTAGTGGTGAGGTGAAAAGCAAGTGTGGTGTGCATCAGGTTACATCCATCCCTAGTGTTCAAGTAATTTTCTGGCAAGAGATACAGGTCAGTTATAGGCTCACCTTGTACCAGGTTTATCTGTATGCAGTTTGACAAAGCCTGCAGTTGAGCTGTAGAAACTGTTGTAAATGAAATTGTTGGAGAGACTGATAAGTGCAGATTCAAGGTATTATCTCTGTGTGTCTTTTATTTTTTAAGGCAACAAGTAGAGTTCCATTACAGTTTATTGAGAAATTCTTCAGTTATTCCCTTAGCCATTTCATAAACCAGGATGGTGCATCTCCAGAGAACCACTTTGATACTCAGGAATCAACATGAACCTCACTATGTGAGTGAAACATTATTAATAAAGGATTCCATATACTGCAGTTCTTTACACATACAGGTTTCTTGCTTTATGCAATGTGTGTTCTAGGCCCATGGCAGGTATATCATAACTTAATTCCACATAAAACCATACAGTGCACATTGTGAACTGTATCAGTCGCATATGGCAAATATTTGTCACAAATACTGAATTATCTGAATGGACTGATGCAGTGGTTGGTGAAGTGGCAAATGCAGTTTTATGTAGACAAATGCAAATTTTTATGCATTAGAAAAGAAAATAACCACAACACTTATAAACTAAATGTAAATCTTAACTCTTTGAATGTTGTGACCCCTACTTGCAGGCTTACTAATAGGATTGAAGAATTTAAAAAAAAAAAAAACTATGAAATGACAGGGAATATTTTTCTGAAGGTAGTGAAACCAAAAGTACAAAATTTGAAGGAAAACTTTTTTACGGAATTATGCTCTCACGAAGTTAGCAGTCTCAGCGATATTTACGCATTGGCGATTTTGTTCACTTTGAACCCTATTTTGGGCCAATTCCATTGTTCCAGTCAACCAAACTCATAGCTATTTTGCTAGAGCTCCTTTTATTCTATCAATTTAGTGCAAGACACTACCTATTTACCTATTTCAACTATCCAATAAAGTGATCAAAAATTACTAATTTGGCAAATTTCAAACAAAATTCAATACAGGCCAGTTTCAAAATAGGGTCCAGAATAAATAATCCAGACATTCCTGGCACTAAAATAACATTTTTCTCTATTCATTAGTCACGTCTCCAGGCCCTTCTTATATTACGCATGCTTTTCATTTTGAATTTTATTCACACAAAAATTTGAAGATTTATTGTTATTCAGACTACTGTATAATTGTATAAATAATATCAGCGCATTCACGAATGCATATTAGACCCACCAGTTGACGTGTATTGGATGTGTGACGTGATTTGTTTACTCTTGAACATTGGAAAGAATCGAACAATTCTGCTACTTTGAGCTCAATTTCCAGCTAACTTCAGTCTGTGAACCATTCACAATCATCTCTATTTCTGTAATATATCTTTCATTCTATGAAATGGGGCCAAGAAAACGAGAATACAGCCATAAAAGTTACACAAAAATACACTGCAAATTTACTGTTTTAAACCAAAGACATTTCCATTTTTTTCTCATGCACTGTGCTGCTTTTCTTTTTCTTTTTTTTTTTATGTGCACACTGATCACACACTCATTCACTCACATGTAGGCCTACCAGCTTTCTCCTGCAAGATTTGAAGGTAGTAGAATTTTGGCATAGTATTACAGGACCGACACTGACTTCAAAGCCATAATATTATGGGACCGACACCGAAAGGGTTATATCACTGAATGCAAAAAAGATTTAGGAGTTCTGGTTAGCAGTAATCTAAAACCAAGGCAACAGTGTGTAAGTGTTCACAATAAAGCAAATAGAATTCTTGGCTTCATTTCAAGAAGTATAAATAACAGGAGTCCTCAGGTTATTCTTCAACTCTATATATCATTGTTTAGGCCTCATTTAGATTATGCTGCACAGTGTTCTGGTCACCATGTTACAGAATGGATATAAATGCACTAGAAAACACAAAGGAGGATGACTAAGTTGATCCTATGTATTGGAAATCTTTCCTGTGAAGACAGACTGAGGACCCTGAATCTGCACTCTCTAAAAAGGCGTAGAATTAGGGAGAATATAAATGATGTGTATAAATGGAAAACAGGAATAAATATAAAGGATGTAAATAATGTGCTAAAAGTATCTGACCAAGACAGAACTTGCAGCAATGGTTTAAATTTGATAAAATTTAAGTTTAGAAAGGATATAGGAAATCACTGGTTTGGTAATTAGTTGTGGATGAGTAGAACAAACTCCTAAGTAGCATCATTGAAGCTAAAACTTCGTGTAGTTTTAAAAATAGGTTAGGCAAATACATGAGTGGTTGTGGGTCAGTGTGAGTTGGGCCTGGTTGACTTGGGCCATTGGGTCTGATGCATTGTTCCTTCCTTCTTAGGTGGACCTGACTAGCTTAGGTCAATAGGTGACTTGGACATGCTTATCATGGACAAGTAGGCCTGTTGCAGTACTCCTTCTTTCATATGTTCTTATGAATTACTGATAGAAATGGATCTCTTTGTTCATATAAAGCAAACCTTCACAAAGTGAGGGGGAAAAATTGTATTAATGACATAATCTGCAGTGATATTTACCATAAGACCTCATTTGAAACTTTAAAATTTTAGTTACATTTGTGTATGAGTGGCACCACCATGTTAGATTGAAAGATCGATTTGATTCATTATATAGTTTCATGAATGCTCTGGCACTTGCTCTAATCTAAAATTTTATAATTTAATAACTTGCCAGAAATAACCTCACTAGAATGGGATTCATTTCATCTACATAAGCTCATAAATAATGCTGCCAGTGGGTCACACATTTACTAGTAGAGTGACTGTTATTTCCAAATACATTACAAGATACTTAATGTTTTTTGAAATTCTGCATAAGATGAAATCTGCGACTGCATTTTGGCCACATCCTCTTATAGGTAATTCCACTAATGGGCAAATTGAAAATAATTTACAGGAATTAGATCTGTAGACAAATGTGCCCCATGGATGCATTTCATTGATTACTTTTTACTCCTGTAATTAGTGGTATGATAATATAGCATGTCATTGTTTCAGTATGAATTTGTATCTGGCAAATTGCTTAAAACACACAACAGTTGCTTTTTTTTTTTTATTGTTCAGTCAAATTTGTTTGTAATTTTTAATGTATGCACTTTGTTCTATTGTAAATTTATTGCATTATTGAACAGTTCATGTTTTTAAGCATTAATCTTTGTTTATAATACAGCAGGTAGTTAGGTAATTATTTTTGTTTTCTATATAATTGCTCCTACTTGTCCTACAGATTCTCATCCACAAGCACAAGTCACAGGCTTGTTGTGGCTTGACAACGAACGAGTCTTGTCTACCGGCCATGATGGAGTAGTGAAAATCTGGAGTGTTAAATTTTAGACAAATGGTTGGAAATTCAGAGAACTGTTTTGGGATCAAGTTGAGATGCTTGTCTGTGTGTAAATTTTCTGTAGTGGTTGCTGTAGATTACTGGTGATGGTAATTTTTATGTTTTGTGCTTAACTTATGCTTAACCACAGCTAGTGTTTGTGTGTGTCACACTAAGGGTTTTTGTTCATAACAGTATGTATTGTGAAAAATTTAGTTTTTCTGACTTGGGATAATGGTGTCTTTCTGTGATGTGCTTCACTTCCTTATTATTTCTCTTTGTATTTTAAACAAGGTACCTTTTGTAACTTCTAATCAATTCACCTCACAGCAATATAAAGTAAACAACATGCTTCGTAAAGAGGGAAGCAGACTCATTTTGAGTTTCCAGTCCTGCACTGTTGTGTACAGCACACTATACTGTACACAGTGTATCAATGGTGAAATACTGGTGACCCAGTTCAATCACCACTCAGTTTTTGGTATATGTAAACATTTGACTTGCTGATTTTTTTTTTTTTCATGCATCCTTGAAATTTGGAGATACAATATTATATATCAAAATTTCCCTAACCTTTTGACCCACAGGTTTGGTGTCAGTTGCTGGTTATAACTTTACTAAAGGAAAATGTTATGAAATTATACAAACCCAAGTCAGCTGCCTTTCTCATAAATGTAAATCATTGTTTTTTGCTGGGTCCCTGGACACAGTGTTTGAGGTAGCAAACAAGCAGACTTAGCTGCTTGTTCAGCTGTTCATGCCCCCTCAATTTCCCATAGTTATTCCTTAGGATTATTTTTCAGTGATCTCTTGACAACTCTGCAACCAGTGGCAACCAATGTTCATCTGAGTTGGTAGACAATTCTGTCAAATTGCATTTAGGTTTCTGGTTGTCATCTTCCCACCAGTTTGGAAGGCTGTGCTCTTCCATCTATATATCTGCTTCACCTGCCTCACTTATCTCAATAGATTGTCCAGCCTATCAGTGGACAAGCAGAATTCACTTTCATCATCTCTGCTGCTCCCAACACAAGCTCTCACTGACTTGCCAAAAATCCCATCTTTGACAGACTGACTTTTCAACAGAAACTGACTTATTGCACTGTGATATTCCTTTTTCTCTTGAACTCTCTCCTACCTCCACAAACCTCTGCACATGTACACTCCTGTCCTTCACTCTCTCTCATCACCTTTACAAATTTCCTTCACACATTCCTACCTACAGTGCTGTGTGACAATTTGGGGTTTAGTGTTTAATTTGATATTATTTCACTTAAATCACACCTCATCGGTTTTCATATTTCAGGTGCTGTATGACTCCTATGGGTTTAGGACTTCCCCATGAATATAAAATGGTTTGATAGCATTCAAGATTTACACCTTCAAATTTGAAAGCTTAATTTTATATTAAATAAAAATTTTATTATTATTATTATCACACTGGCCGATTCCCACCAAGGCAGGATGGCCCGAAAAAGAAAAACTTTCACCATCATTCACTCCATCACTGTCTTGCCAGAAGGGTGCTTTACACTACAGTTTTTAAACTGCAACATTAACACCCCTCCTTCAGAGTGCAGGCACTGTACTTCCCATCTCCAGGACTCGAGTCCGGCCTGCCGGTTTCCCTGAATCCCTTCATAAATGTTACTTTGCTCACACTCCAACAGCATGTCAAGTATTAAAAACCATTTGTCTCCATTCACTCCTATCAAACACGCTCACGCATGCCTGCTGGAAGTCCAAGCCCCTCGCACACAAAACCTCCTTTACCCCCTCCCTAACAGAGGTTCTCTGATGCTGGTGAGCTCATAATCCAAGGAATTCAATTATTATTATATATCAAAACTAAGCATTAAACCTGCAAGGGTCATACAGCACTGGAGGGTCAGATGTGCTAAAGGAATATGCAAAGATTAAAGACCAGTGAAGGTTAGGATTGAGCAAAAGGCAGAGTTAACAAGCGTATTGGGGAATGCTAAAGGAAAAATTTAATCAAGGTTGGTGTAATAAGGTCATTTGACAAAGTCAGAGGGCATCTGCATCAAAGGTGGGACTGTCAGCAAGATTAGATAAAATTAAGACGGTGATGACAGAAGCAAATTTTGCATGCCTGCTGATAGGACAATCTGTTAAGACATGTATTGACACTGGAACTTGGCAGTTCTCAGTGGTGATGAGCATTTGTCTCATGATACCACCCTTGTGAGTTTAGCCCTTAGTTCTTTCAACAAACTGGCCATATCCCACCAAGACAGAGTAGCCCTTAGTTATGATAATAAATGCTGGAGATACCCATGAGTAAGGAGAGTGTGTGTGTGTGTGTGTGTGATATGAAGATGGGATAGTGCAGTCTTCCAAACACAATGGCAATAGTGAGATGACCAGAAACCCAAACATGATTTGAGAGAATGCAATTTATTGTGGACCAAGAATTAAATAAGATCTCACTTTAAATCAGACCTAATTTCCCCAGGCACTATATCCCCCCCCATGGGTTTAGCACTGTTTGTAAATTAAATAATGTATGACCCCCTACAGGTTTAGCCTTTCTCTCCCCTTCATGAATGTATATAAAAGTTTATTAGCAATGTCACGACATTTCGGTCCGACTTGGACCATTGACAAAGTCACACTAACCAGAGGTGGAGCAGGACGGCTATATATAGGCAGGAAGAGGTGGTGGTAGTAGTAGTAGTAGTACAAGAATTGTATATAATACCAACAAGATGAAATTAAGACACATGCACAACACCCGGGCATCCCCATCGTAGACGTTTCGCCATCCAGCCAGCCACTGGATGGCGAAACGTCGACAACAAAGACAACCAGACTTAGGGAGCACAAAAATAGTGTTAGGCTTGCCGACACTAACAATGCTCTTTTCTGTCACGTCAGAGATCATAGCCATCCTATTGACTGGTCTTCTGCTAAAACTGTCTTCCCTACTTCCAACTCGAACAGTCGCCGTCTAGTTGAATCCTCTCTAATACACAACTTTCCTTGCATGAACCTTAGCCCTGGCTTCGTCTCTGTAGATGCCTTCCTCTCCCACTACGTTGTAAAATGCTCCAAACTTCAGAACACCCGTGACTTAACCTGAATCCTCATTTTTTCTTTTTCTTTTTCTTCTTCTTCCCCTTTCCTCTTTCCTTTTCTCCTCTGGGTTGTCTTTTTTTTTCTCTCCTGTCTCGTGTTTCTGTTCTTCTTTTATTTCACCACTTCCCCTTTCACGCACCTCTGTGTGCTTGCTCTCCCTCTGTGGGCATCTAGCTCTCTTTCAGTGCTCCCCTTCCTTTGTATTTGACTGGCTTGTCTTCCTTACTTCCCACTTCTACCACTACCACTACCTCTTCTTCTACTACTACTACTACTACAACTACTGATGAAATTAAGACACATGTGCGGCGTCTGGTTGTCTTTGTTGTGGACGTTTCGCCATCCAGTGGCTGGCTGGATGGCGAAATGTCTACGATGGGGATGCCCGGGTGTTGTGCATGTGTCTTAATTTCATCTTGTTGGTATTATATACAATTCTTGTACTACTACTACTACCACCACCTCTTCCTGCCTATATATAGCCGTCCTGCTCCACCTCTGGTTAGTGTGACTTTGTCAATGGTCCAAGTCGGACCGAAACGTCGTCGTAAGCTTCTTTTATGTGCGGGTTATTTGTGTATCGTTCCAGTCACGGTATTGTGCCTTTTTTGTTATTTATGCTTATTCTGCCTTCCTGAATGTAAGTGGGTGGGCCATTTCACTTGTATGCTAAATGCAACAGAATGACATTTTATTTGTTCTGGATCATTTGTTTCATAAAAGGCATCTGAAATGTCTTGCAAGATTCTACAGGGAAATATGGCTTTACTGTAATCACTAACTGATGCTGCTATACAGCCTCTCCTCACTTAGCAACGTACTCGTTTACCGACGACTTGGACTTACGACGGGCTCTCTGTCTAGTATGCATACCTAAAGAATGTATATTAGAGCTGATTTCCTCTATTCTTTTTATTACAATATACAATACACTACTGTGTAAACATTTAAAACTACACTAAAAATGTTATAAATGGTGCAAGGGTGGCATTAAAGCAATATCAAAGATAGTTGACAAACCCACTACCATTGTAGTATGCTCCTCGTTTAGTGATGAATTAGTTTATCAATGCTGTATTAGGAATGGAATTCTGTCATTGAGGAGAGGCTGTAATAGGAATAGAATTCCATCATTAAGTGAGGAGAGGCTGTATGGAAAATTATTTTTAAGGCTACCTATCTTGAATATGAAAATCAGGAAAGTTTTTTGACTGCTTAAAAACAAAATGGTGATATTTTCTCATGCAATATAGGAAAGAGTAAGGTGATGAGTATTAACCCTTTGACTGTTTTCGACGTATAAATACGTCTTACGAGCCAATGTTTCTGATGTATATATACTCAATAATTCTAGCAGCTTCAAATCAAGCGGGAGAAAGCTGGTAGGCCCACATGTGAGAGAATGGGTCTGTGTGGTCAGTGTGCACCACATAAAAAAAATCCTGCAGCACACATTGCGTAATGAGAAAAAAACTCATCGTTTTTTTGAAATAAAACGCCGACTTTGAGGTGTATTTTCGTATAGTATTTATCGTTGTATTCGCGTTTTCATTGTCTTAGGTGATAAAATGGAAAACATATTACAGAAATAGAGATGATTTTCATTACTTTGACGATGAAAACGACCTTGAAACTGAGCTCAAAGTAGCGGAAATGTTCGATTTTTACAAATGTTCAGGAGTAAATAAATCACACCACACGTCCAATACACATCAACTGGGGAGTCTAATATTCTTTCACTAGTGCACTGATATTATTTATACCATTTTTACAATAATGCAGTAGTCTGCATAACAGTAAATTTTGTATTTTTTTGTATGAATAAAAAATCAAAATAGAAAGCAATAATAATATAAGAGGGGCCTAGAGATGTGACTAATGAACAGAGCATATGTTATTTTAGTGCCACAAATGTCTACCTTGTTTATTCTGGACCCTATTTTGAAATTGGCATCTTTTTTAGTTTGCGTGAAATTGGCCAAATTGCCAATTTCTGACCACCATATTGGGTAGTCCAAATTAGTAAATGGGAGGTTTCTTGTACTCAGCTGATAGATAAAATGGAGTTCTAAAGAAATAGCTATGAGTTTGGTCAACTGGAACAATGGAATTGGCTGAAAATAGGGCTCAAAGTCGGCGAAATCGCCGATACGCATATGTCGCCGAGACCGCTAAATTCGCGGGAGCATAATTCCATGAGTTTTCGACCAAATTTCGAACTTTTGGTGTCATTACCATCGGGAAAAGATTCTCTATCATTTCATAAGAAAAAATAATTTTTTTTTTTTTTTTTTTTTTTTTTTTTTTTTTTTTTTTTTTTTTTTTCAAAAATTGAACAACATAGAATGACAGTTTCAGAGAGGGGCCTGAAACAGTCAAAGGGTTAAAGGTTTAGGTAATTGAAAGATAGGATATCAGATTGGAGGGAGAGAGTAGGAATAAGTGAATGTATTCAGATATTTGGGAATGGATGTGTCAGCAGATGGGTCTATGAAAGACAAGGTGAATCATAGAATTGATGAGGGGGTAAAAAGGTGATTGGTGCACTAAGGAGTCTATGGAGACAAAGAACATTATCCATGGAAGCAAAGAAGGGAATGTATGAGAGTATAGTTATATTAATGCTTTTATATGGGTGGTGAATGTTGCAACAAGGAGAAGGCTGGAGGCAGTGATGATGTCATGTCTGAGGGCAATGTATGGTGTGAATATAATGCAGAGAATTCATAGTTTGGAAATTAGGAGGTGTGGGGTTACCAAAAGTATTATCCAGAAGGCTGAGGATGGGTTGAGGTGGTTTTGACATGTAAAGAGGATGGAACAAAATAGAATGACTTCGAGAGTGTATAAATCTGTAGTGGAGGGAAGACTGGGTAGGGGTCGGCCTAGAAAAGGTTGGAGGGGGAGGTAAAGGTTTTGTGTGCGAGGGGCTTGGACTTCAAGCATGCATGAGCATGTTAGATAGCAAATGGAGACAAATGGTTTTTAGGGCTTGACGTGCTGTTCGAGTGTGAGCAAGGTAACATGAAGGGATGAAGGGAAACTGGCAGGCAGAACTCGAGTCCTGGAGATGGAAAGTACAGTGCCTACACTGAAGGAGGAGTGTTAATGTTGCAGTTTTATAACTGTAATGTAAGCACACCTCTGACAAGACAGTGATGGAGTGAATGATGAAAGTTTTTTTTTTGGGCCACCCTGCCTTGGTGGGAAACAGCCAATGTGTTAATAAAAAAAAAATTCCTTGTGCAAGATTTGCAATTTGATGATCATGGTATGTCAGATAACATTAATTAGTTTTGCATATTTGTAGTTTTCAATAAGGACAACTACGTTTGCAGTTAAACATTCGAGTCAAATCTGTATAATTATCGGACCCTTGTAGGTTTAGCGTTTTTTTTATGATATAGTAATATGAATGATGATTAATAACTTTGATAAAATCTTCAGAATATAATTTTAATAAAATTTGTAGGGGGATGGAGCTTAAACGATACTTTCCTTAAGAACTTTTTAACTGACACACATTTCCGTGTTCGGGTTAATAATGTGCTCTCCCCGGGATGTGTTCTGAGCACAACACTTTTTCTCCTTGCTATAAATGATTTGGACTCTAGTCTTCCATCCAATATTTGGTAATCACTATGTTGATGACTTCGCTATTGCCTGTGCAGGCGCTGACTGTCACCTCATTACAGTTTCTCTCCAGCATGCGGTCAACCGTGTTTCTAAGTGGGCCACCACACATGGGTTTAAATATTCCAGTACCAAAACTCGCCAAATTACTTTCACTAGACGTTCTGTCATCTCCGATCATCCTTTATACCTCTATGGCACCCGTATCCCTGAACGTGATACAGTCAGGTTTCTAGGCCTCCTCTTTGACCGTAGGTTATCCTGGAAACCTCACGTTACCTCTCTGAAAACAACTTGTCACAGCCGGCTGAATCTTCTTAACCCTTAAATGGTCCAAACGTATATATACGTTTTTTCAACATCAGAAAGTATGTAAAAAAATGTAGATCTTTTTTGTTTTACATTTGAAAACGTGTAAAAAAAACTTTTATCTACATTTTATATTTTGTTACATATGAAAATATGTTAAAAAAAGTAGATCTACTTTTGTAGCACTACGAATTTGAACATCGATTTGTTTGGACCGTTTAAGGGTTAAAAGCCTTCCTCATCTTTCATGGGGAGCTGATCGTTGAACTCTCCTTCACCTACATTCCACCCTCATTTTATCGAAACTTGACTATGGTGACCAGATCTATTCAGCTGCCTCTCCTGCTACTCTATCTAGCCTCAGCGCTGTATAGCCCTTGTGGCTTAGCGCTTCTTTTTGATTATAATAATAATAATAATATCTAGCCTCAACCCTATTCATCACCAAGGATTACGTTTATGCCTTGGTGCTTTTTGCTCTTCCCCTGTCGAGAGCCTCTATGCAGAAGCGAATGTTCTATCCTTATCTGATCGCTGTGATGCCCATTGCCTTCGCTACTATGTACGCTCTCATGATCTCCGCAATCCTTCCATTTATAGAATGGTCACCGATATTAGTAGACATTCTTTATTTGTTCGCCGCCCGTTTGCTCCGTCCCTTCTCTCTTCACCTACATTCGCTCGTCTTCTCTTCAATTTCCACCTTTCTATGTTCATGTAGTATCTCACTTTTCCCTACCCCCCTGGGAAATTCCAGCTGTTCGAGTCTGTTCTTTCTCACTCCCTTGCTCGAAAGCCCAACTGTCTACGGTAGCTTCCCGCTCTCTTTTTCTTGACCACTTCCACTCTCATTCTCATGCCATTGCAATGTACACAGATGGCTCTAAGTCTTCTGACGGCATAGGATTCGCAGCAGTGTTTCCGGACAGCGTCGTACGAGGGCATTTACTATCTTCAGCTAGTATCTTTACTGCTGAATTGTATGCCATTCTTGCAGCACTTATCTGTATTGCATCTAGGCCTGTGTCATAATTTGTGGTTGTCTCAGACTCAGTGCTTTACAGGCTATACAGAAATTTGATACACCTCACCCCTTAGTCCTCCGTATCCAACTTTGGCTACGCCGCATCTCTACCAATCATAAAGATATTGTTTTTTGTTGGGTCGCTGGTCATGTTGACATACAGAGCAATGAACAGGCAGACACTGCTGCGCGGTCAGCAGTACATGACCTACCAGTTTCATATAGAGGTGTTCCATTTACGTACTATTTTGCTGCAATAGCTACCCACCTTCACACCCATTGACAACAACGTTGGTCTACTCTACTCGGTAACAAACTTCAGTCTATTAAACCGAGTATAGGTTATTGGCCGTCTTCTTGTCACCAGTGCCGAGGTTGGGAGACTACTCTCTCCCGTCTCCACATTGGCCATACTCGTCTTACTCATGGATATCTCATGGAGAGGCGCCCTGCTCCTCTCTGTGAGAATTGTCAGGTTCCATTATCGGTCAGCCACATTCTGTTAGACTGCCCACTTTATCAACGAGCACACAGAATTTACCTCCGTCGTCTTCGCTCCGCTGCTCTCTCTTTACCTTCCCTTCTCGCTGATGGACCCACCTTTCATCTGGACACACTCATTGACTTTTTGACAACTGACTTCACAAATTCTGATGATACCTTCAGCCCTTTCTACCTCGATCTCTTGCTACCCTCTACCCTGCACTGTCCCGTGCCCCGCTGTTTTCTGTAACCTACTGATCGCCCCTCAACCCTTCTGCTGCCCAATACCCTCGCTTCCTTTCCTACCCTACAGCGCTGTATAGCCCTTGTGGCTTAGCGCTTCTTTTTTATTATAATAATTAAACGACATTTAGGTCTTTTGTAAGGTACTGTTCACGGGTTTTGCATCCCAGTAAAATAGTAGCTTGATCACTACATAGTTCTGCAGAACAATTACAAATGAATCCTACATTTAAGATCTTTGTGTGACACCTTCAATTATCCTTTAAATTATTAAATATAGCTGAATTTGAGAGTAAAAATTTTATAGGAATTTGTAATGCTGAACCTTTTATCATATCAAACATATGCCTCTCTTTAATTTTTTTTTTTTTCCTCTCCAGACTCTCACCCACAGTCACAAGTAACAGGATTGGCATGGATGGATAACGAAATGTTGGTGTCAACAGGACATGATGGGATTGTAAAGTCTTGGAGTGTCCAGTTCTGAGCTACCAGTCCAAAAATGATTATTCATATGTAAATAAATTTCAGGATCTAAAACGTGATCAAAACTTATTTATCTTTTAGAAATGCTAATATCTCTTTATACTTGTATTAAAAAATGTGTTAAACCATAATGGGGCATACAGCCCTTTATACTTATAGAATTGGTTGTAGTTCATGGTGGATGCAGGTAGAACACGTTACAGCCATACGAATTATATTTTATCCAAAGAGAATTGTAAAGTTTCATTGTTACTAGTTTTGCAAGTATAGAGAACATGTAATTTTTCAAGCAAGCTAAGGAAATTTTCAGTATTGTAATGTTTTTTTAATTTAAAATCCATACAAAGTTTGTTTTAGAAGAATAAATTGCAAACCCTTTGAGAATGCAGTGCAGGTCTTTTGAAATTCTATTTTGAAACTCTATTGAATGAACTTTTATAAATTAGTATGCTTAGTAACACACAAATATTGTTAAATAATAATTTAGGAATAACCCACATACTCTGTTAAGCAATTGATGTGAATGCTTTGATTAGGGAAGCAGTACAGTAATCCATTTTTAATAAAGGCTTCAAGGTTTAAAAAAAAAAAAATATACATGAATATCCCTTGTGAATAATGCACTATTGTAGAAAAATTTATACAATTACTGGAGGGTATAGTACATTAGTTTGATACTTTTTAAATACTAGTGTTGATTATTATAAATAAAGCATTGTTAGTAAAGTTTATCACAAAAGTGATACCAGGCTAATGTTTCAGTAGCTTCAGTTAGTAACATGTTTATATGCATATCCTTAAAATATCAAAAAACTGCTGATTATATAGTTTACAACCCAGAACAATTTTGTATGCAGATTCTGAATCTTCATTTTGTTTGCTTTATTAGTGTGGGTATGTCTTCCATATTTTTTGTGTGAATTTTGGTTTATGGTACTACTATATTTACTTCAGTACGTGATTTGTGAAACATTTGCCTCTGTAACCCATGACAAGGCAATTCTCAGAGAAATTTCCTTTCGAGAAATAAAAATGGGCAAGCTTCATTATATTACAGTTAATACTAATCATTTTGAAATTGAACACCGAATATAAAGTTAAGCCCTTTGAATGCCTCGTTGTAACTCTGCCATTGTAGGTTTCTCATCGATTAATTTTGACTAAATAGGTGGGTTAGTATTACACAAATTAATATGGTTCTTGCTAATGATGTTCATAATTATCTTCCAATTCTACCAAAAGCCATGTCTGTATAGTACAGTACTAGTACTTTTTAGTAGTATTTCATAAAATTACATACAGAATTGTGATAAAGAATAGTTGAATTTAGTATGTATACTATAAGATACCAAAACCCTTCACTGGTGAAATAGTCTTTAGATTTATTTTTTTTTTTTAATGATACAGTAACTTTATGATTTATATACTAGTCTTTAGCACATGGGGAATAAAAGAATAATTGCCCTGTACTTGAGATTGACAGTACAAACTAGAGACCACACAACACATTAATTGCAAGAGAATTAGGCAGTGTTCCTACCAACAATGGTTACAAAGTTTACATCATTAGCCTTAGTAAACTTTTTTTTTTTTTTTTACATGGTAATGTTAAAAAGACTTAAGCAAAACAATTTAGTTGCAATATAAACAGCCAAGAGCTAAATGTTGTCCCTTGCCCACCCTTTACCAGTGAAATCACGTTCATATCACCTTGTGCGCCTTCATTTTGATATGAATAAACAGTCACCTTGGTTATGCTGAATTTTGTTTCCTTAGATCACTGTAGTAATACAAAACTATTGTGTGCTATTTTATTACAATCAGAACTTAAGTGCTAAACCCATAAGGGTCATACAGTGCTGCAGGGTAGGTGTTAAGATGTAATATGCTGTATCATGGACCAACAAGGGTGAAGTTGATGCTGGAGGCAGTAAGGATGGTGAAGAGTACTTAAGGTAAAATACAAAGACTGTGTATTATTATTATTATAATCAAAAAGAAGCGCTAAGCCACAAGGGCTATACAGTGAAAGTGTGTAATAAAGCTTTTGCTGACAGTCAAAGGGGAAGTCTGTGTCAAAGGTAAGGCTGTCAGAAAGGCTAGATAAAGGGCGTTGGAGCAGTGATGGTGCCAGACGTAAATTTTGTGCTCACTGGTAGACTGGACATTATTAGTAG
This sequence comes from Cherax quadricarinatus, assembly GCF_038502225.1. Classification (NCBI taxonomy): domain Eukaryota; kingdom Metazoa; phylum Arthropoda; class Malacostraca; order Decapoda; family Parastacidae; genus Cherax; species Cherax quadricarinatus. Next base: position 17,286,911 of record NC_091331.1, on the reverse strand, counting down.
TGGCACCTTGATATTCGAACTTAATCCATTCCAGGAGGCTGTTTGAATAGAGAGTTGTATGAATGTTGAATCAGTTTTTTCCCATAAGAAAATGTAAATTGCATTAATTCATTCCAGACTCCAAAAAATTATCAATTATAAAACATTTTAAGGGCAAACATTGCTCATTTAAACCTGTATAATATTTGCATGCAGAAAATTGTACATGAAAACTATTAAAATAATATACATGAAATAAAATTTAACTGCACTTTACATTTACTGAGGAGTGCTGATAGACTAAGAGGAAGGTGGAGAGATGTTTGGAAAAGGTGTCACCTTCCATAAAAAGATCAGGTAACTGCCCATCAGGTGTTTTTTTCTTTTGTCTCTGCAGTAGCACTTCATGATGGGGATTCACCAGCTTTTGATATTTTCTTTTGCTAAAGAAGCTGTCCAGTGGTTGTCTGCCTTTGACAACTTCAAAATGTTTCTAAAGTGGTCAACAACATTGTCATTGAACAGGTTGATGCTCCTTTTCACAACAACAATGTTAGGATGCCATTTTTTCACCAGGCTCTGTGTTTGACCCCAATGGTAACACAGTTCTTTAATTTCTGCAGTGGAAATGTTGCCCTTACTGCTTCTCTCCTTTGAAGAAGAAATTTCTTCAACCACTACTTGCTACTCCTTGTGCAGGTCTTGAAGTTCTTCTGTGGTGAGCTCATTCTTGTGATCATCCATCAACTCCTCTACATCCTCTGGCCCAGAGAAACAATATCCTTCACTACAGGATCTACCTTAAAGCCTTCAAAATCTCTGACACAAAGTCTGGCCACAATTTCGTCCAGTAGTAGTTCACTGTCCTGAAAGAAACTTTGCCCCCCACCCCCCCAGGCTTTGTCTATTATCCTTAAACACTGGAGGATATTAAAATGGGTTTTCCAAAATTCCCTAAGGGTAAGCTCTGTTTCAGAGGTCACTTCTAAGCACCTTTTAACCCTTTGACTGTTTCAGGCCCCTCTCTGAAACTGTCATTCTATGTCGCCAAATATTCGAAAAAAAAAAAATTTATTTTTTCTTATGAAAATGTTAGGAATATTTTTACTAGTGTTTTAAGCCTAAAAAAAAATTTTTGCCATCAGTACTTACCGAGATATAGAGCCGCAAAGTTTGCAGAAATTGACGTGCGTACGGCAACAGCGGCGACTGCCGCCCACCCGGTATTCTTTTATTTACTCTAATTCAAAGGTTTCTTGCATTTTTCAATATTTTTCTTTTCCAGGTAACTTATGTGGCCTGTGAGACCAATGTAAGGTGCATTGTTCAAATATACACTCATTATTTACAACACAATAACAGAACAAACTTTATCACTATTAGTTTGTGTATACACTTTGTTTACACAAACAAACAATACAAAACAATGTTTATTACTATTGTTCCATAATATATATACATATGTACAGTCACTAACCACGTTCCTAGAACTGCTGCAGCTTGTGGAACTCTTTGAAACATGGGTATATGCAGAGGGGCACTTCACACTCCTCACACATAAAACGAGTGTCTCTGCGTGTTTGTGGGCGTTTTGTGGTATGCATACATACATAACACCTCTTCTGAGCATTTTTCTTGGCAGTAGTAGGAGGCAGTTGTATGGGGTAGTGATCACCAGGCCTCATACAAGATGATGTCTGTGGGTGCTGGTCTATTGCAGGAGTTGCTCCTTTGTACTTTGCAATTATTTGTCTGATTACTGACAGGCAAAATTCACCATATTTTGGTGTTTTGTTGGTCTTCAACTTGTATATGTTATAAGCATTTAGCATAGAGATATCAACAAGATGGAAAAAAAGTTTGATATACCACTTATAACTCTTGCGTACACAGTCTGCAAACCCAATCTGCATGTCACATTTGTCCACTAAGTGCATATTGAGGTTGTAGTCCATGACAGCTGCAGGCTTTAGAATGGGTTCATTGGTCTCTGTTGTCCCTGCCACTGGGTACCATTTCGTTTGTGTGAACTGATGTCAACAATGTGACATCACGTTTGTCATGCCACCGAAATGCCATGATGTCATTGGCAGCAAAGGCTTGCACCTCACCTCTGCGAGTGCCAGCGTCGAACCTTGGCATATGTTTGCGATTACCACGCACTGTGCCACACACGTCTGTCAAGTTCACTCGCAAGAAATCACTGAGTAAGGGGCTTGTGTACCAGTTATCAGTAAATAACATATGCCCCTTACCAAGATATGGTTCCATCATTGTTCGAACCACATCACCAGAGATACCCAATAACTTCATGGTATCTCTCAAAGTATTACTGCCAGTGTACACAATATCTAAAACAAGACCACTTCTGAAATCACACAGTACAAATAGCTTTATACCAAAGCGTTTCCTCTTGCTTGGTATATATTGCTTGAATGAGAGTCTTCCTTTGAATAAAATCAAGGACTCATCAATAACAAGCTTCCTGAAGGGATAAAAATACATGCAGCACTTTTGTTTCAGGTACATAAACACATTTCTTATCTTATATAACCTGTCGCTTCTGTCAGGCCTGGTTTTGTCTGAAAAGTGTAACATACGCAACAGTATCAGGAAACGATTGACACCTATAATGTCACTAAAACCTGGAGTTGAAATCAGGCGATCTGTTGTCCAGTATGTGGTGACAGTGTGCTTATACACATGTGGCATAAGCATTATTGTGGCAAAAAACAGGTACATCTCTGCCACAGCTGTCTCCTTCCACTTGTGTAGCCGTGATTTTGGTGAGAGAATTGTATTTGCCATGGTGTAATCACAGTATGTATTTGTTTCCCTGACAATGATGTCCATCAGGGGTTCATCGAAAAATAACTCAAAGCAGTCCAGTTCACTGGCATTGTTCCCAAGTGGACAAGATGGCTTTATTCCACTTTGTGTTTCATCAAAGTCATGGGGACTGGGAACAAACTCGTCACCGTCCTGCCAATCCCAGATGCGGTCTGCTGGTGGGGTCTGGATATTGTACCGTGGTTGTGGCGGTGCAGGTTGTGGCAGTGTGGGGTAGGGTGAGGCTGGTCGTTCTGCTGAGTCAGCCGCATGGCTAGTAGCGTGGCCCGGTGATGGTGCCACATGGGCCGTGCCACCCTCACTATCACCACCACTGCCTCCTCCCTCACTGTCACCATTCATACCCATCGTTACAATATCGTCATCTTCACTATCAGGTCGTGGTGTTGGGCCACGGGATGTGCTCCCAGAGTTTCTCCTTCCCCTTGGAACAACATATGAAACACTACCAGACCGCATGCTACATCGTACATACTGGCGCTTCACTGGGGAATATTCACTCTCACTGTCACTAGAACTGCTTTCAATGACCTTGAAATCACTATCACTATCACTGCTATCATCAGGGTGTTGTACACGACCAAATAGTTTCCTCTTTCGTCCTGGTACAGGCGAACGTGAACGTGAACAAGCCGGCACAGCACCAGAGGTCGAAGGTTGTGGGTCATCTGGGTTTTCGTCACTATTTACGGTATCCTGGGCACTTTTTTCGGTAACACTCACTTGAAAACCCTTGAATTCACTGTCACTGACACTTTCATCGCTGTTAGAGCTATCACTTGGGAACAAAAGACCTCCAATCCGCCGAGGAGTGAGGAACTTCTTACCGAGAGGCATGGTGAAAATGGACTGACAACATGGTGTTCCCACAATGCACCGCTAGGTCCCAGATTTTTTTCACAGGGTGCACACCGACCACTGAGACCCATTCTCTCCCGTGTAGGCCTACCAGGCCTTTGGCGCTCGATTTGAAGCCGCTAGAATTTGTGCGTATAAATACGTCAGAAACATTGGCTCATAAGACGTATTTATACGTCGGAAACAGTCAAAGGGTTAAACAGTGCTTTTGTGTAAAGTTTTTTAAAATTGGAAATTACCTGCTGGTCCATGGGTTGGTTAAGAGGAGTGGCATTGGGGGGCAAGAACTACATTAATGAAGCTGTATTCATCCACCAAATTTTCCTCCATGCCTGGAAGGTGAGCAGGAGATTGTCCATTACCAGAAGTGTCCTTAACCCTTAAATGGACCAAACATATATATATACGTTCTTATGCGTAGTGCCCCAAAGGTATATATATGTTTTATTTTTCCTGCCTTCAAATTTGGCACAATTGGCCTGAGATGCCTTGTCAGCATAGAATGGGTCCTAACACTCAGTGTGCTCGGTATTAAAAAATCTGGGACCACTTAGTACCTTGTGGGAGCGCCAGTTAAATTGAGCACCAGCTAGAGCAGTGCAACAAACACCAAGGACTCACTGATGTAATATATTAACACTCCTCTTAAGAGGAAAGTGATGTTAATCCCAAGTTTAGGGTCTGTCTATCTCTGTATGTCTGTCTCTCTCTGTCTACCTCTGTCTGTGTCTGTCTGTCTGTCTGTCTTTCAATCTCTCTCTCTCTTTCTGTCTATCTCTGTCTCACAGGTACACAAATACAAGTATACATAGTGTGAATTACCTAGGATAACCCCAAAAATCCAGACAAAAAAAAGTGCTATACTCTGCTTGGAGATATGAGTAAAGGTGATGACAGTCTTGTGGCTCTCTCTCAGAGAGCTAGACAGATAGACAGGGAGTTTGACAGACAAATAGACATGTTTGTGTACCAGGGCAAACAAAGTGAGGGTGACGTTCATCAAATATCACCTCTAATCTTTTCTTATCAGCTGCACCCTCCCCCACCCTCATGTATGCTCATCAAACGTCAGCTCTTATCAGATGTTATCTCATCATGTCACTGTCAGGGGTGGACTTTGTTTTTCATGCTTCAAGGGAACTTATTACCTATTACAGTATTATTATTACGTATTATTCTTCTCCTCCTCCTCCTCCTTATCTTCCTCTATCTCCTCCCCCTCCTTCTCCTCTTCCTCCTCCTCCCCCTCCATCTCCTCTTCCTCCTCCTCCTCCTCATTGTTATTATATACTTCCACATATCCAAAACATTGCTGGGACATATAAATACTTTGTATATATTCCAAGACAATAATAAATGGCTAAGGCAGGTGTAAATGTCCACCTGTCAGTGTGTTTGTGACAATGTGAGTACAATTTCAGTACCTAATACTAGTGTCAGAACAAAGATTGGTTATAAAATGACAAGAACTACTACAAATTGTAATTATCAGAACATAAAAATTACATAAAATATGAAAAATAGGAAAAAAGGTATATCGGCAACACTTCTGCAAGCGGCAGGACTCGATGTTGCTGTCACATGAGCATCCAGTGCCAACTTCTCGGCCTCGTATCTCGGTAAGTACTGACCCTAATTTTTTTTATTCTAAAACATGTCAAAAATGTGTTCTTTTTTTCTATAAAAAAACAAAGATTTTTTTTTTTGTTTTTTCAAAATATTTGGGGCGCTGCGCAAGTGAACATATATACGTACATATATATATGTTTGGACCGTTTAAGGGTAAATAGTAAGTTTTTTCCTGCAAAGTACCGCTTCACACTTGGGGGGCAAACACTTCATGTATCCACTCAGTGAAGAACTGCTTTGTTACCCAAGCTTTATTAGCCCTCCACATTACACGGAGTTTACTTTTTATCACATTGTTTTTCTTAAACACCCTTGGATTTTCAGAGTGGTAGACTAGCAACAGTTTAATTTTGCAGACCCACTAGCATTACCACACAAGTGTGTTAGCCCGTCTTTCATGGGCTTGTGTCGTGGTATTAATTTTTCTTGTGTGATGTAAGTTCTTTTAGGCATTCTTTTCCAAAAGAGGCCAGTTTCATCACAATTAAAAACTTGAGGAATAAATCCCTCAATGTCTACATAGGTTTTAAATCCCTTAACAAACTTTTCAGCCTCATCTCTATCACTGGAGGCCTCCCCATGCCTTTGTACACTGAATCCCACTCTGTTTTTAACCTATCAAGCCAGCCTCTACTTGCCTGAAATTCATCACTTTCAGCACTGTTTCCCAGAGTGCCTCACCTAAGATCACTATATAACTGCTTTCCTTTTTCACAAATTATTGTTACAGAAGCACTGTCAATGGCCAATTGCTTTTCGTTAATCCACACTAACAAAAGTTTTTCCATTTCTTCAATCATCTGTGACCTTTTCACAGCAAGAATTTTCACTCATTTCACCACATCAGCCCTTTTTTATTGTCTCTGTTTTTCAATATGGACAATATGGTGGATTTCGCCGTACCATATCGAGTGGCCAAGTATGACACGCACGTTCCACTTTCCCGCTTTGCAAATGAATTCTTTTTTCACTGTAACTGTTCTCACTGCTTTACTTTTAGGCTTGTTTGGATCACTGATATTTTTGGGGTGCCATGATTACTTATTTTCAATGAAAATATTTAAAAAACACCACAGAATAACAAATACCAAAAAGTTTCATGAAGCTTGTATGAAAGATACTTAACGAATGAAGTCTGACAAGAGACTGAGCACATAATGCTTTGTTTTCATTAGTCTTCGTGCAGATGGACCATTTTCTTTAGGTCGAATATCAAGGCAATGCCCGAATACTGTATGAATACTGAGGTTCCACTGTACATGGCAAACTGAAAACAGGTCTTGACAATTCTCAAAGTGGTGCTGAGTGCTTCTCCAAGAGATACCCTTGAGTGAGGCATGTGTCTGATACGAAGGCAAGAGAGAGTAGCCTCCCAAGCATGACAGCAATAATAAGACCAGAAACCTAAACAAGGTTTGATAGAATGTGTGTTATGAATCAACTCAGACCATTATTGTTGCCAACAGTAGTGGTATCAAGAGAATACTGAAAAATAGTCCAAGGAATACTCCTATGGGAGTTTGGTCTTCTAACACAATGTACAAGGAATACCTATGACATTACATTTGTTTCAAGGCCTAATACACCTCAAAACACAGAAATAAGTAAGTTTTTTACTATATTGGGTTATCCTAGTTTAATTATGCTATATATTTAGGTATGAGGGATTTTTCTTTTTTTTAACACGTTGGCCATTTCTCACCAAGGCAGAGTTACCCAAAAAGAAAGAAAAAAAAAAACTCCTCATCATTCAACACTTTCAACATCATTCATGCATAATCACTGTCTTTGCAGAGGTGCTCAGATACAACAGTTTAGATGTCCCCTCCAAACTGCCAATATCCCAAACCCCTCCTTTAAAGTGCAGGCATTGCACTTCCCATTTCCAGGATTCATGTCCAGCTAACCGGTTTCCCTGAATCCCTTCACAAAATATTACCCTACTCACACTCAACAGCTTGGGTCCCAAAACCATTTGTCTCCATTCACTCCTATCTAACATGCTCACATATGCTTGCTGGAAGTCTAAGCCCCTCCTTCACCCCCTCCCTCTAACCTTTTCAAAGACGACCCCTACCCTGCCTACTTTTCCCTACAGATTTATGCCCTCTCCAAGTTATCCTTTGTTCCATTCTCTCTAGATGACCAAACTACCTCAACAACCCCTCTTCAGCCTTTTGACTAATACTTTTAGTAACTCCGCACCTCCTCCTAATTTCCACACTCTGAATTCTCTGCATAATATTTACACCACACATTGCCCTTAGAAATGACATCTCCACTGCTTCCTGCTTCCTCCTTGTTGCAGCATTTACATTCCATGCTTCATACCCATACAAGAGTACATGTATTGGTACCACTATACTCTTGTGCATTCCCATCTTTGCCTCCATGGATAACGTTTTTTTGTCTCCACATATACCTCGACACACCACTCAACTTTTTTCCTTCATCAATTCTATGGTTAACCTCATCCTTCATAAACCCATCTGATGTCAAGTCAATTCTCAAATATCTGAACACATTTACTTCTTCCATACTCACTCCCTCCAATGTGATATCCAATTTTTCTATCTAAATCATTTGATACCCTCATCACCTTACTCTTATCTATGTTCACTTTCAACTTTCTTTACACATCCTCTCAAACTTGTCCACTAACCACTCCCATTTTGTATTTGATTCCCCATAATTTAATCCCACCTGTCTCCCCAACACCCTAGTATTTACTTCTTTTACAACCCTATCTATAAATATGTTAAACCACCATGGTGACATTACATATCCCTAAGACCTACTTTTACTAGGAAGTAATCTCCCTCTCTTCTACACACCCTAACCTGAGCCTCACTATCCTCGTAAAAACTCTTTACAGCATTTAGTAACTGACTACCTATTCCATACACTTGCAATATCTGCCACATTGGTCCCCTATCCACTCTATCCTGGATTATATAGAAAATTAAATTTGTGTGCAAAACACTTGTGTAAAGCACATATTTACACGTAGGTCCTGCTTATACAGCAGGTTAGATTCCAGGCTACTGCTGTAAAGTGAAACATAGCCTTTTTCCACTTTCAAATGCATACAAAAGCCTGACACCATGTTTACATTATCATATATTAAGTGAGCTATAAAGCTAGGCTTAATAAATGCTTATACAGGTAACAACCTTAAGCCTTTCAGGGTCCAGAGGCCAAATTTCAATGGGTGCCCCAGTGTCCTAAAAATTTTTAAAAAAAAAAAAAAAAAAAAAAAAAAAAGTTACAGAATTAAAGATAATAATTTTATGAAAGTAATGAAACAAAAAAATTTCTAATTGGTACTTACCAAGATATAGAGTCGTGAAGTTGACCCCAAACGACCGGGTAGAGGCAACATCCACGACTTCCGCAAAGTCGCATTTCTTTATTTTATGTTTTTCGTGCTTTTTTCTTTTCTTTTCTGATTTTTTCTTTTTCTAGTAACATTTGTGGCCTGTGAGACCAATAGTGTATATATAATGTATATACGGTGGACCCTCGGTTATTGTCCATAATCCATCCCAGAAGGTCGGCCGATAACCGAAATGGCCGAAAAGCGAATTAACATTTCCCCATAAGAATTAATGAAAATACAATTAATCCATTCCAGACAAAAATGTTCACAAAAAATACAATTTTTTTAACAATTATGTATTACATACCTTTAATGAAGGCTAATGCTGGATTCTGGAAGATAGGGAAGAGGAAAGAGGGAGGAGTTAGTGTTTGGAAGGGGAATCCCCCTCCATAAAGACTTTAGGTAGCAAAGCCTTCTCTGGGATTACTTCCCTTCTTTGTCTTTTAATGCCACTAGGACCAGCTTGAGAGTCACTGGACCCCTGTCTCACAACAAATCTGTCCATAGAGGTCTGTTTCTGGCATCTCTTAAGATTTTCCTGAAGTGGGACAGGGTTTTGTCACTGAACATCTTGCAGATATGTCTTGTTTCAGCTTGGTCAGGGTGGTGTTTCTCTACAAAAGTGTGCACCCTAGTCCACATTGCACACACCTCTTTAATCTGTCATTTACTGCTACAGTACATTCATTACTTACCTTAAAATATTTGTAGTCTTCATGTAGGGCAAGAGGTGAGTAGTACTTATTTGGAGGAAGTCAGTGTAAGTAGCGGTAGATGTGGGTACAGTACATGTATGTAGCCCCCCCCTCCTGGGCTACACTACACAGCCATATTATTACCATGTTCACTGAGTTTAATCGTTTCTAACAACTACCTTTAGATGCCATCATAAACAATTTGTTTATGATGGCAATTTGTTTATGAATGCATATGAAGGGCGGTTACTGCACCAGTCGCCAGATTCACAGTTTTCTCTAACGCTACATCAGAGAAAATGTAATGTTTACTCTCCATCCCACTCTCCACTCGATAACATATAAACATTGCATGTTTATATACTATGTTTATATGCTACATGATATGTAATGTGTTTCTTATGTAATTTTGAAGAAAATATCATAGATGGATTAATGAAAATGTCTATATTAACGTAAAATAAGACATTTAATGTGGCAAAGAGTGATTATTAAATATACATCGCATATAATAAACACTGCATGTTTATATGCTATGTAACGTGTTTCTTATGTAATTTTGAAGAAGATATAATAGATGGATTAATGAAAATGTCTATATTAATGTAAAATAAGACATTTAATGTACCAGTGATTATTATTAAATATACATCGCATATAAACATTGCATGTTTTTATATACTATGTAACGTGTTTCTTTGGGCCCTTGGTTGCTTATTTTGCAGTTGCACTCAATCAATAACCACAAAAAACAATGGATTATAGCAAAATGTTTGGATGAATGAGCAGAAGCTTCCTCACTCGCCCAGAGACAAAGCCAAACTGACTCGTAAGCGGCCCCAGCCAGAAGACAGACTCCTCCCAAACGGCCGATAACTGGGCGCCGAAAAACCGGCCGATAACCGAGTTGGCCGATAACTGAACCGGCCGATAACCGGGGGTCCACTGTATATACACTCACTGTATTCAGCACAATAACCGCACTAAAGTTATTATACTGTTTACTACAATAAACATGCACAAATGTTGTATATTACTAATGTTCTATTATATATTTACATATGTACAATCACTGGACATGTTTCTAGAACTGCTGCAGTCTGTGGAAGTCCTTGAAACAAGGTATCATGCACAGTGGTATCTTGCATTCTTCGCACATGAACTGAGTGTCTTTGTGTCCCTGTTGTTTTGTTTGTGCACAGACAACACATCTCTTCTGAGCCCATTTCCTCTTAGTTGCAGGAAGCTGTATTAGGAAGTGATCACATTCCCTCTTCAAACGCTTCGGTATTTCCTGAGGAGTTCGAGGACCGTTTTGTATAGCAGGTGTTGTTACTTGGTACTTCATTATTAGTTGTCTGATGACAGACAAAACAAAATTCACCATACGGTGGTCTGTTGCCAGTCTTTATTTGGTACATATTATATGCATTGAGCATTGAAATGTCCATGAGATGGAAGAAAAGTTTCATGTACCACTTGTAACTCTTACGAACACAATCGACAAAGCCAATCTTCATGTCACATATGTCAACCAAATGCATGTTTTGTGTATAATCGATCACTGTTACTGGTTTTAGAATATGTTCATTAGTCAGTCTATCAACTTTGCCACTGTCTTTCATTTTGTTAGGGTGAATGGTTGTCAACAATGTGACATCTCATTTGTCATGCCACCGTAATGCCATGATGTCATTGGCAGCAAACACCTGCACCTCACCACCATGATTGCTTGCATTGAACCTAGGCATATGTTTATGATCAGAACGCACTGTGCCACACACGTATGTCATGTTCACTCGCAAGAAATCACAGAGTAAAGGGCTTGTGTACCAATTATCAGTATACAGTGGACCCCCACCTTACGAACGCATCGCGTTATGTTAAATCCGCCATATGAAGCATTTGAACACAAAAAATTTGCCTCGCCTCACAATAAAAAACTCACGTTACGTGATTCGTCTGGGACGCATCCCACATGTGGCCTCAGCACCAGTGTTTACAAGCCAGCCAGTGCGGTCGCATCTACGCATACATTCGGTACATTTCACATTATCCCAGTGTTTTTAGTGCTTGTAATTGCAAAATAAGTCACCATGGGCCCCAAGAAAGCTTCTAGTGGCATCCCTGTGGTAAAAAGGGCGAGAATTAGTATGGAATTAAAAAAAGAGATTAAGGAAATGTGTGCAAAGTGGGCTGAACTGCAAACCTTTACAGATGAAAATCACCCTGACACAGCTACTGCAAGCCGTGTTGGCAACCTGTACAATGACAATGTTATGGCCCATTTTAGGAAAGTCTTAAAGGAACAGGAGGTACAGAGCTCTATGGACAGATTTGTTGTGCGACAGAGGTCCACCGACTCTCAAGCTGGTCCTAGTGGCATTAAAAGAAGAAGGGAAGTAACCCTGGAAAAGGACTTGCTACCTTCAATAAAGGTAAGTGTCATGTATTCTATTCTTAGTAGAGTAGTAGCTGTGCATGTCTTCTTCAGTTTGTATTAAAATTAATATTTCATGTGGTAAAAAATTTTTTTTTTTCATACTTTGGGGTGTCAGGAACGGATTAATTTGATTTCCATTATTTCTTATGGAGAAAATTAATTTGGCTAACGATAATTTCGGCTTACGATGAGCTCTCAAGAATGCATTAATATCGTTAGGCGGGGGTCCACTGTATAATGTATGCCCCTTACCAAGATAAGGTGCCATCATGTTTTTCACTGCATCACCTGAGATACCCAATAACATATCCAGGTATTTTTCAATGTTTTACTTCCATTTATACAATTATATCCAATACCAGACCACTCTCACAGTCACAGAGTACAAACAGTTTTATACCAAAGCATTTCCTTTTGCTTGGTATATACTGCTTGAACGACAGCCTACCTTTGAACAAAATCAAAGACTCGTCAATTACAAGATTCTCGAATGGATAAAAGTACGTGTTGAACTTTTGTTTCAGATGCATAAAAACATTTCTAATCTTGTATAACCTGTCATTTCTGTCAGGCCTGGTCTTGTCAGAGAAGTGCAATATACATAACAGTAAGATAAACCTGCTCACTGGGATGATTTCACTGAGGGCCGGGGTACAAATTAACCGATCTGTGGACCAGTATGATTTTATATTATGCTTACAGACAAATATATTATGCTTACAGGCAAATACATTTCAGCTACAGTTCTCTTTCCACCGGTGTAGTCTTGACTGTGGTGATATGATCATATATGCCATGGTGTACTCAAAATACTTGTTACTTTCCCTGACAATAATTTCCATCAAGGGCTGGTTAAAGAATAGTTCAAAGAATTCTAGTTCATTTGCTGTGTTTCCAAGGGAACAAGCTGGTAGGATTCCACTCTGAGTTGTCAAACTGATGGGGATTGGGAACAAAATTGGGATTTTGCTGCCAATCCCAGATGCGGTTTGCTGGTAGATACTGAGCATCATAAGCTGGTTGTGGTTGTGGTGTGGTGGTGAATGATGCTCTGCTTTGTCCTCGATCTGATGAGTCAGCAGCGTGGGTCTCTGCCTGGGCTGGCGAGTCATGCGTGGCCATGGCACCACCATTACCATCACCTACTGACGCCTGTGGTCTATCCATGCCAAGTGTAGCCACATCATCCTCACTTTCGCTGTCCATTCCTGGTGTAGGGCCACAGGATGTACTCTGGGATGTACTTCATCCCCTTGGCACTGCATATGGAACACTACCCGAGTACATGCGGCGGCGTATACACTGACGCTTCACTGGTGAATATGATTCCTCACTATCACTACTCGAATGGTCATCAAGAGCAATAAAATCAACATCCACATCACTATTACTCAAGTCTGAGGCTTGGCCATGCAAAAATATTAGTTTTCTCTTGCAACTAGGTACACCTGAACGTGACTGAGATGTGCCCACACCAGAGGTAGAAGGTTGAGGATTGTCAGGATTTTCCACACTATTTTCAATATCATGGCCATTGCTTTCGGTCACTAATCGATCAGTTAAGAAGAGGAGAGTCTCAATTCGCCTCGGAGTGAGAGCTGCCTTGCCGTGAGGCATGGTGAACAAAGCTTACTTAGGCGGCATTCACACAATGCCATGCGGGCGCCTAGAATTTTTGTTTACAGTGCATATGCACCATGCAGACCCATTCTCTTAGATGTAGGCCTACCAGCCTTCTCGTGCTAAATTTGAGGCCGCTAGAATTTTGGCGTAGTTCTACAGTTTGGACCCACAACTCAAAGCCGTAAAACTATGGCACAGACCCTAAAAGGGTTAAAATAATTTCATCCTTAGCTTATAGTGAGTGGTAAATATATTTATTGTAGGAAGTCTGAATAAATGAAGAATGGGTATACATAATTGAAAACCACTGCATTAGTGAAATGCCATAAAGTGAAGTACACAGAAACATGGAAAAGACATTGACTATTGTGTTATCCTAGATTAAATCTACATAGTGTGCTTTGGGCTGAATTCCTGTTAATACCATGAAATTCTAATAAATCTGGAGTACAGTAGACCGTCGTTTAACACGGTTTTGTTTGGCACGTTTTGGTTATAGTACTATTGAAGAATTGCAGCATATTTTTGTTTAATACTTCGTACAATTAACTTAACATGGTTTAGTTGGCGGGAGGGGAAAAAATTTTGAGAGCACAACACCTGCGGGATGCACTCTGCTAGGCTGTGGGTTAGACCATTGAGTCAACAGGGAAGACCTACTGTCACCTTCAGCCACCCCCACCATCCTTGTCCCAGTCTTCGGTTCATACACATTTAATACATACCATCCTCTGCTAGGAGTTACCATCTTTTAACCCGTAAATGGTCCAAACGTATATATATGTTTTTACCGCTAGTGCCCCAAACGTATATATACGTTTTATTTTTCCTGCCTTCAAATTTGGCACGATTGGCCTGAGATGCCTTGTCAGCATAGAATGGGTCCTGACACTCAGTGTGTGCAGTATTAAAAGGATCTGGGACCACTTAGTACCTTGTGGGAGCACCAACTCAAATGAGTGCCAGCTAGAGCAAACAGCACAGCAAACACATGGGATTCACTGATGGCATGTAGTAGTATTAACACTCCCATTTTAAGAGAAAAGTGATTGTGACCCTGAGTTTAGTGGCTTTGAGGTGAATGTGGCCACAAGTAGTCGAGGAAATATCAAAAAAACCTCAATAATAACCCATGTGCAATATTTGTGCAACACCCTTTTAGAATGTCTTATAATCTATGTCCTAAGTCAAGAGAAACAATTCTGGCTGGCTGGCAGGCTGGCTGGTTGGCAGGCTGGCTGCCTGGCTGACTGATTGGCTGGCTAGCTGGCTGGCCGGCTGCTGGCGGCCTGGCTCTATCTCCGTTTGTCTGTCTGTATCTATGCCTATCTCTGTCTTTGTCTCTATCTATCTGTTTCTGTCTCTGTCTATCCCTGTCTCTATCACTTTCTATCTCTGTCTCACAGGTACACATATACACAGTGTAAATTACCTAGGATAACCAAAAAAATCCAGACAAAGTGCTATACTCTGCTTGAAGATGTGAGTAAAGGTGATGACGCAGTCTTGTGGCTCTCTCTGAGACAGAGAGCTAGATGGATAGACAGATAGACAGGGAGCTCGACAGACAGACAAATAGACAGGCATGTTTGTGTACCAGCGAAGGAGGGCGATGCTCATGAAACGTCACCTCTAATCTTTTCTTATCTGCTGCACCCTCCCCCACCCTCGTGTATGCTCATCAAACATCAGCTCTTATCAGATGTTATCTCATCTTATCATGTCACTGTCAGGGGTGGACTTTGTTTTTCATGCTTCAAGGGAACTTATTATTTTATTATTACGTATTTTTCTCCTCCTCCTCCTCCTCCTTCTCATTATTATTATATACTTCCACATATCTAAAACATTGCTGGGACATATAAATACTTTGTATATATTCCAAGACAATAGTAGATGACCAAGGCAGGTGTAAATGTCCACCTGTCAGTGTGTTTGTGACAGAGCACAATTTCAGTACCTAATATGTACTAGTGTCAGAACAAAGAATGGTTATGAAATGAAAAGAACTACTATAAATTGTAATTATCAGAATATGAAAATTATATAAAATAATATGAAAAATATAAAAAAAGGTATATCAGCAACACTTTTGCAAGTGGCAGCGCTCCATGTTGCAGTCAGGTGATCTCCAAGTGCCAACTTTGAGGCCTCATATCTCGGTAAGTACTGACTCTAAATTTTTTTTTATCCTATAACACTTAGAAAAATGTGTTCTTTTTTTAATAAAAAAAAAAAAATTATTTTTCAAAATATTCGGGGCACTGGGGTAGTGAACGTATACAGTGGACCCCCGCATAGCGACTTTAATCCGTGCAAGAGGGCTCATTGTTATGCGAAATGATCGGTATGCGAATGAATTTTCCCCATAAGAAATAATGGAAATCAAATTAATCCATGCAAGACACCCAAAAGTATGAAAAAAAAAAATTTTACCACATGAAATATACATTTTCCTACACACAAAGAGAAGGATACATGCACAATAGTAGAGTAGTACATGCACAATATATATTGTGCATGTACTACTCTACTAAATGAAGAATAAATGACACTTACCTTTATTGAAGATGCAGCAATGACTGATGAGACACTGTGTCCTGGGAGTGCCTTTTCCTCCTGAGTACTGTAGGTCCTGTTTGGCATTTTCTTCCAGAACAGGCCTTATCACACTGTGTATGCCACTACGATTCTTAAATCTCTCAAACCAACCTTTGCTGGCTTTAAATTAACCCTTTCAGGGTCCTAGGCCAAAATCTGAAGTCACGCACCAGTGTCCAAGAAATTTAAAAAAAAAAAAAAAATTATTTTTTCTTACAGAATTAAAGAGCATATTTTTGTGAAGGTAATAAAACAAAAAAAATTAGAATCTGATCATTACTTACCGAGATACAGTGCCAAGAAGTTTATAGAAAATGATGTGGTGGCGGCAACATCGACGAATTCCACATACGCGTATTATATTATTTTGTTGTTTTAGTTGTTTTTTCTTTTCTTTTCCAATTTTTTTCTATTCCTACTAACATTTGGGGCCTGAGAGACCAATACTGTATATAATTGATATATATATACTCACTGTATTGAACACAATAACCGCACTAAAGTTATTATCATATTATTGTTTACCACTGTTGTTTATTACAATAAACATGCACAAATATTGTATAATACTAATGTTCTATCATATATTTACATATTTACAATCACTGGACATGGTTTTAGAACTGCTGGAGCTTGTGGAACTCCTTGAAACAAGGCACCATGCACAGAGGCACCTTACATTCCTCACACATAAACCGAGTGTCTTTACGTCTTTGTTGCCGTCGTTTTGTTTGTGCACAGACAATGCATCTCTTCTGAGCAAATTTCTTTTGAGTTGAAGGAAGCTGTATTATGAAATGATCACCTTCTCTCCTCAAACGCTTGGGTATATTGTGATGAATTCGAGGACCATGTTGTATTGCAGGTGTTGTTACCTGGTACTTCATTATGAGTTGTCTGACAACAGACAAACAAAATTCACCATACGGTGGTCTGTTACCAGTCTTTATTTGGTACATATTATATGCATTCAGCATTGAAATGTCCACGAGATGGAAGAAAAGTTTCATGTACCACTTGTAACTCTTACGAACACAGTCAACAAAACCAATCTGCATGTCACACTTGTCAACCAAGCGCATGTTTTGTGTATAATCAATCACTGACACTGGTTTTCGAATACGTTCATTAGTCACTCGATCAACTTTGCCACTGTCTTGCATTTCATTACAGTGAATGGTTGTCAACAATGTGACATCTCGTTTGTCATGCCACCGTAATGCCATGATGTCATTGGCAGTAAACACCTGCACGTCATCACCACGAACACCTGCGTTGAGCCTGGGCATATGTTTACGATTAGAACGCACTGTGCCACACACATCTGTCTTGTTCACTCGCATGAAATCACTGAGTAATGGGCATGTGTACCAGTTATCGGTATATAATGTATGGCCCTTACCAAGATAAGGTGCCATCATGTTTCTCACTACGTCACCTGAGATACCCAATAACATCTTGGTATCTTTCAATGTTTTACTACCCGTGTATACAACAATATCCAACACCAGGCCACTGTCACAATCACAGAGTACAAACAATTTTATACCAAAGCGGTTCCTCTTGCTCGGTATATACTGCTTGAATGACAGTCTACCTTTGAACAAAATCAAAGACTCGTCAATTACAAGATTCTTGAATGCATAAAAGTATATCCTGAGCTTTTGTTTGAGATATATGAAAACATTTCTAATCTTGTATAACCTGTCACTTCTGTCAGGCCTGGTTTTGTCAGAGAAGTGCAACATACGTAACAGTAAGATAAACCTGTTCACTGGTATTATTTCACTGAAGGATGGGGTACAAATTAGCCGATCTGTGGACCAGTATGCTTTTATATTATGCTTATAGACGTGAGGCATAAGCATTATTGTTGCAAAAAGCAAATACATTTCTGCAACAGTCGTCTCTTTCCACCTGTGTAGTCTTGACTGTGGTGATAAGATAGTATTTGCCATGGTGTACTGAAAATACTTATTACTTTCCCTGGCAATAATTTCCATCAATGGCTGGTCAAAGAATAATTCAAAGAATTCCAGTTCATTGGCCGTGGTTCCAAGGGGTCAGGTAGGTAGAATTCCACTTTGAGAGTCATCAAAGTGGTGAGGGCTGGGAACAAAATTGGGATTTTGCTGCCAATCCCAGATACGGTTTGCTGGTGGATACTGGACATCATAGGCTGGTTGTACGGGTGGTTGTGGTTGTGGCGGGCTGGTGGGTGACGCTCCGCTTTGTCCTTGAACTGACGAGTCAGCAGCGTGGGTCCCCGCGTGGCACAGTGAGTCACGCATGGCGGTGCCACTACCACCACCAGCACCACTAACACCATCCACTGATGCCTGTGGCCCATCCATGCCAAGTGTAGCCACATCATCCTCACTATCACTACCTAAAACGGGTGTAGGGCTACGGGATGTACTCCGGGATGTACTCCGTCCCCTGGGCACAGCATAGGGTACACTACCCGAGCGCATGCGGCGGCGAACATACCGACGCTTCACTGGTGAATATGTTTCCTCACTATCACTACTCGAATGATCGTCGAGCGCAATAAAATCACAATCCACGTCAGAATCATCGTCATTACTGAAGTCAGAGGCCTGGCCACGGGAAAATATTAGTTTTCTCTTACGTTTAGGAACACCCGACCGTGAGTCACGAGTGCCCACACCAGAGGTAGAAGGTCGAGGATCGTCGGGGTTTTCTGCACTATTATCGATATCCTGGTCATTATTTTCGGTCACTAACTTATCAAAGCCGTAGAATTCGTCTTCATTTCCACTTCCATCAGTGTCAGAACTATCAGACAGGAAGAGGAGAGTCCCAATTTTCTGGGGAGTGAGAGCTGACTTGCGACGAGGCATGGTGAACAAGGGTGAATGAGCCGGCGTTCCCACAATGCTATGCAGACGCCTAGATTTTTTGTTTATGGCGCACACCCACGGCGCAGACCCATTCTCTCACATGTAGGCCTATGAGTGCTTTCGCGCTAAATTTGACGGCGCTAGAATTTTGGCGTAGATCTACGGTTTGGACACTCACCGAAAAGCCGTAGATCTACGTGACGGACCCTGAAAGGGTTAAGGACCCCAATGGAAATAAGTTAGACAGTCTTTGATGACACTCACTTTTTTGGGTTACCCTGGGTGTCAAATCCTCTGGGGTTAATTGTTTCTTGGTATTCTCAATAAGCCACACCAACAACAGTGCTACAGCAGCAGCAGCAGCAGCTGACAGTGCTACAGCAGCAGCAGCAGCTGACAGTGCTACAGCAGCAGCAGACGGTACTACAGCAGCAGCTGATGGTGGTACAGCAGCAGCAGCAGCTGACAGTGCTACAGCAGCAGCAGACGATGCTACAGCAGCAGGAGACGGTACTACAGCAGCAGCAGACGGTACTACAGCAGCAGCAGCTGACGGTGGTACAGCAGCAGCAGCAGCAGCTGACAGTGCTACAGCATCAGCAGATGATGCTACAGCAGCAGCAGACAGTACTACAGCAGCAGCAGCAGCTGACGGTGGTACAGCAGCAGCAGCAGCAGCTGACAGTGCTACAGCAGCAGCAGACGATGCTACAGCAGCAGCAGACTGTACTACAGCAGCAGCAGACGGTACTACAGCAGCAGCAGCAGCAGCAGCTGACAGTGGTACAGCAGCAGCAGCTGACGGTGGTACAGCAGCAGCAGCTGACAGTGCTACAGCAGCAGCAGACGATGCTACAGCAGCAGCAGACGGTACTACAGCAGCAGCAGCAGCAGCTGACAGTGGTACAACAGCAGCAGCAGCTGACGGTGCTACAGCAGCAGCAGCAGCTGACAGTGCAGCAGCAGCAGCAGCAGCTGATGGTGGTACAGCAGCAGCAGCAGCTGTACCACCAATAGTAGCGATGGTTGATTGGGGTTTATTATACAACCTGGCCAGCTCGGAGACACGCACTCCACTTTCATACTTATCAATGATCTTTTTCTTCATCTCTATAGTAATTCTCACCCTTATTGCTGTAGGGTTGGCACTAGAAGCTTTCTTGGGGCCCATGGTCACTTATTTTGCAGATAAAATCACCAAAAACACTGTAATAATACGAAATGTTCCGATTGTATGCTTGGATGTTACCGCGGAGGCTGGCTGGTAAACAATGCCACCGGCGGCACATGTGAGACTGGCTAAGGGCGCACATTGGATGCGTCTCGGACGAAGAGCGGTGAGGGGGTTTTTGAGCGGTATGGGAGGCAAAATTTTTGCGATAAAAGCGAGCGGTATGCGGATTGTACGTTATGTGATGGCGACGGTATGCGGGGGTCCGCTGTATATACGTTTGGACCGTTTACGGGTTAATTGCCATATCTTAAATCTGCCAAGCAATCATGGCACCCAGTAGGCATACAAGTGTTGCTGGAAGTGGCAAGAAATGGTTTAAACGTTTAAGTCTAGGAGTTACGAAGAAAATCAAAGTATTAGACAAGCTTAAGAGTGGCTCACACATGGTGGATATTTATTTATTTTTTTATTTATTTAATGTCTCTTTGCAAATTGAGATTGTGAATACACAATAGTGGGTTGCAATGCAAAGACAGCCTCTATTATGCCTAGGCATTATGGGCCAACTTAACATTATTGGCTTACATTCTACTTAATACTAAGGAGTAGTATATCATAGTTGTACAGTAGGAAAGTAATTACAGTGGACCCCCGGTTTACGATATTATTTCATTCCAGAAGTATGTTCAGGTGCCAGTACTGACCGAATTTGTTCCCAAAAGGAATATTGTGAATTAGATTAGTCCATTTCAGACCCCCAAACATACACATACAAACGCACTTACATAAATACACTTACATAATTGGTCGCATTGGGAGCTGATCGTAAACCGGGGGTCCACTGTATTTCATAGTTGTACAGTAGAATATTAATTATAAATGAATCAAAATTTGTATAATACAAAGATATACGTACGTATTTATATTCTAAAATGCTTTTGTGAAAAACAATGATTCAATTATATTCCTGTCAACAATGGATAGAAGGTTCAATGTGATTGTCTCAGTTATGATGTGGGAGTATACATAGGTGAGTAAATATTTTTTTTTTTTTTTTTTTTTTTTTATTAACACACTGGCTGATTCCCACCAAGGCAGGGTGGCCCGAAAAAGAAAAACTTTCACCATCATTCACTCCATCACTGTCTTGCCAGAAGGGTGCTTTACACTACAGTTTTTAAACTGCAACATTAACACCCCTCCTGAGTAAATATGTACTGAGTATTTAGCATTTAGTCTAGGGTGATTAAGCGGCTTTTGAGAAGTCTTAAATTGATTTTCAGACTGGGTTACTTTAATATCTTCTGGTAATGAATTCCATATTTTGGGGCCCTTTATGTGCAGAGGCATGTGCATGTAAGGCAAATATACGACCTTGTGTAATGAATAACCCAAGATGTCATCTCTTGAAAAGAATGGCACACATCACAACAAGTAAATAAAACTGAAAACTTGTTGCTTGAGTGGATCAAACAAAAGACACAGAAAGTACTAAATTGTTATCTGTTTTACAATAATTTTTGAACCACTGAATATATCATTGCTTAGTTAATCTTAAGTTAATTTTAACCCCTTGACTGTTGCGGTCATATATATATGTCATAGGAGATACCGTCTTTGACGTATCTATACCCATAAATTCTAGCGGCTTCAAATCAAGCAGGAGAAAGCTGGTAGGCCCACATGTGAGAGAATGGGTCTCCATGGTCAGTGTGCACCATATAAAAAAAATCGGGGAGCCAGTGGTGCATTGTGGGAATGCCATTTCAGTCGTCCTTTTTTAGCATGTCTAGAGGTAAGAAATATGTGACTCCCCAGCAAATCTGGGACTCTTCTCTTCCCAAGTGATGCTCTAACACAGATGAAAGTGTCAATGAAGATCATTTTCATGATTTCGAGGAGTTTGAGACCAAAAGCAATGATGATGGAGGAGGAGGAGGAGGAGGGAGGAGGAAGGAGGGAGGAGGATGGAGAATGGAGGAAGGAGGAAGGAGGAAGGAGGAAGGAGGGAGGAGGGAGGAGGGGGGAGGGAGGAGGAGGGATGAGCAGCAGCAGTAGTAGTACTAGTAGTAGTAGTAGTAAAATAATAAGTTCCCTTGAAGCATGAAAAACAAAGTCCACCACTGACAGTGACGTGATAAGAAGAGATAACATTTGATAAGAGCTGATGTTTGATAAGCATTCGTGAGGATGCAGTGATAAGACTTGATAAGAAAAGATTAGGCCCTGCTTTGTTTTCGCTGGTACACAAACATGTCTGTCTATTTGTCTGTCTGTCAAGCTCCCTGTCTATGTCTATCCATCTAGCTCTCTGTCTCAGAGAGAGAGCCACAAGACTGCGTTGTCATCACATTTACTCATATCTTCAAGCAGAGTATAGCACTTTGTCTGGATTTTTTTGGGTTATCCTAGGTAATTTACACTATGTATACTTGTATTCATACGTACCTGTGAGACAGAGATAGACAGACAGAAAGAAATAGAGACAGACTGACACAAAGATAGACAGAGAGACAGAGACAGACAGAGATAGATATAGATACAGACAGACAAATGGAGATAGAGCCAGGCCGCCAGCAGCCGGCCAGCCACACAGCTGGCTGCCGTGCAGCTGGCCAGTCAGCTAGCCAGCCAATCACCCAGTCAGGCAGCCAGCCAGCAAGCCTGCCAGCCAGCCAGAATTGTTCCCTTTACTTAGGGCAAAGGTTATAAGACATTCTGAAAGGGTGTTGCACAAATATTGCACATGGGTTATTATCAAGGTTTTTTGATATTTCCTCGACCACTTGTGGCCACATCCACCTCAAAGCCACTAAACTCAGGGTCAAAATCACTTTCCTCTTAAAATAGGAGTGTTAATACTACATGACATCAGTGAATCTCAGGTATTTGCTGTGCTGTTTGCTCTAGCTGGCACTCAATTGAACTGGTGCTCCCACAAGGTGCTAAGTGGTCCCAGATTTTTTTTAATACCATGCACACTGAGTGTTAGAACCCATTCTATGCTGACAAGGCATCTCAGGCCAATCGTGCCAAATTTGAAGGCAGGAAAAATAAAACGTATATATACGTTTGGGGCACTAGCGGTAAAAACGTATATATATGTTTGGACCGTTTACGGGTTAATAAAAATCATTTGATTTCATTCATGTTGATTTGGAATTCATGCGTTCTTAAAACAGAATGTGCTTTTCCATGATTACTCACCTAATTTTAATAAATTAACAATTTATTAAAAATTCACATTTATCACTAATTTGTATTTTATTCAAAATCCTTACATGATAGAGCAAAATGGTTTAGATATTTACAATCAGTAGCCCAAGAATATGTAAGATTGCAACCATAAATAAAAACAAAAATTAAAAACATTCCAAATGCAGACCAGTGTTATATTTACCGTTCTTCTGCGAGTTTCTTCCACTGAAAATGGGCAGGGCATTCCTTCCAGAGAAAACTGGCATAGCTAATGCCATGCCAGGAATCATTATAATTTCATATAATTTTCTCTTATATTTTAACCCAAATTTTCACACTTATTCCTCTTCTTTACACCATCATCACTACCAGCCAGTACACTGTATGTAAGGGATGGGCAACTAGTGACATGGTCCTCAGACAAACACAGAAATTAAAACTTAACAAATCCCCAGGCCCTGATGAACTGTTTGCAAGGGTTTTAAAGGAATGTAAAGAGGAACTTAGTATACCTTTGGCTAATCTTTTCAATACATCACTACAAACTGGCGTAGTGCCAGACAAGTGGAAAATGGCAAATGTAATACTTATTTACAAGGCAGGTGACAGGTCTTTAGCTTCGAACTATAGACCAATAAGCCTTACCTCCATAGTTGGTAAATTTATGGAATCCATAATTGCCGAAGCAATTATAAATTGATTAATGAATCTCAACACGGTTTTACAAAGGGGCGTTCCTGCCTTAAGAATTTACTAACTTTCTTCATTAAGGTATTTGAGGTAGATCATGGTACTGAATATGATATAGTGTGTAAGAGGCTGTTGAGAAAACTTAAGGCACACGGAATAGGAGAAATTTTTTTCCTGGGTAGAGGTATGGTTGACAAATAGGCAGCAGTGTTTGCATAAATGGGGGAGAAATGAGAATGGGGGCAGGTCACAAGCGGTGTTCCACAGGGGTCAGTGTTGGGCCCCTTGTTGTTCACAATTTACATAAACGACATAGATGAGGGAATAAATAGCGACATAAGCAAATTTGCTGATGACACCAAAATAGGCCATCCAATTCATTCTAATGAGGACATTAGAGCACTCCAGGATGATTTGAATAGACTGATGCAGTTGTCGGAGAAGTGGCAGATGCAGTTTAATATAGACAAATGCAAAGTTCTAAATGTTGGGCAGGAAAATAACCATGCCACATATAAACTAAATAATGTAGATCTTAACATTATGGATTGCAAAAAGGATTTAGGAGTTCTGGTCAGCAGTAATCTGAAACCAAGACAACAGTGCATACGTGTTCGCAATAAAGCTAGCAGAATCCTCGGCTTCATAGCAAGAAGTATAAATAACAGAACCCCTCAGGTTGTTCTTCAACTCAGTATATCTTTGGTTAGGCCTCGTTTAGATTATGCTGTGCAGTTTTCGTCACCGTATTACAGAATGGACATAAACGCTCTGGAAAATGTACAAAGGAGGATGACAAAGTTGATCCCATGTATCAGAAATCTTCCTTATGAGGATGCACTGAGGGCCCTGAATCTGCACTCTCTAGAAAAGCGTAGAATTAGGGGGGATAAGATTGAGGTGTATAAGTGGAAAACAGGAATTAATAAAGGGGATGTAAACAGCGTGCTAAAAATATCTGGCATAGACAGGATTCAAAGCAATGGTTATAAATTTGAAAAATTCAGATTCAGGAAGGATATAGGAAAGCACTGGTTTGGTAACAGTTGTGGATGAGTGGAACAAACTCCCAAGTACCGTCGTAGAAGCTAAGACATTGTGTAGTTTTAAAAATAGGTTGGATAAATACACGAATGAGTGTGGGTGGGTGTGAGTTGGACCTGACTAGCTTGTGCTACTAGGTCACATGCCGTGCTCCTCCCTTAAGTGAATATAACTGACCTGACTAGGTCAAGGCATTGGTTTAAGCCGGTGGGAGAATTGGACCTGCCTCGCATGCACCAGCATGCCTGCTGCAGTGTTCCTTCTTTCTTATGTTCTTAACCCTTTGACCATTTTGGTCGTATATACACGTCCTATGAGCCAGTGTCTCGGACATATTAATACGAATAAATTCTAGAGGCTTCAAATCAAGCAGGAGAAAGCTGGTAGGCCCACATGTGAGAGAATGGGTCTGTGTGGTCAATGTGCACCACATAAAAAAATTTCTACAGTATGCAGTGCATAATGAGAAAAAAAAAACTGACCATTTTTTTGGGATTAAAACGCCGACTTTGAGGTGTATTTTAGTATAGTATTTATCGTTGTATTCTCGTTTTCATGGTCTCACGTGATAATATGGAAAACATATTACAGAAATAGAGATGATTTTGATTAGTTTCACGAAGAAGAAAACCTTGAAATTGAGCTCAAAGTAGCGGAAATGTTCGATTTTTACCAATGCTCAGGAGTAAGCAAATCACACCACACGTCCAATACACATCAACTGTGGAGTCTAATATTCTTTCACTGGTACACTGATATCATTTATACCATTTTTATAATAATGCAGTAGTCTGCATAACAGTAAATTTTGTATTTTTTGTATGAATAAAAAATCAAAATAGGAAGCAATAGTAATATAAGAGGGGCCTAGAGACGTGGCTAATGAACAGAGGATATGTTATTTTAGTGCCAAGAATGTCTAAATTGTTTATTCTGGACCCTATTTTGAAATTGGCATCTTTTTTAATTTGTGTGAAATTGGCCAAATTACCAATTTCTGATCACTTTATTGGGTGATTAGTAAATGGGCGGTTTCTTGTACTCAACTGATAGAAAAAAAAATGGAGTTCTAAAGAAATAGCTATGAGTTTGGTCAACTGGAACAATGGAATTGGCCAAAAACAGGGCTCAAAGTCGGCAAAATTGCCGATGAGTATATATCGCCGAGACCGCTAACTTCACGGGAGCATAATTCAATGAGTTTTCGACTAAATTTTGTACTTTTGGTGTCATTTCGTAAGAAATTTTTTTTTTTTCCCAAAAATTTTGCGACATAGAATGACGGTTTCAGAAAGGGGCTTGCGACAGTCAAAGGGTTAAAAATCCAGAGACAAAACAGTGTGATGCAAAGATAGAAAATGGAATGATAAACACAAGGGTGTGGGATGATGTGTATGGCCAGCTAGTTTGGTCTCTCTACAGATGTTGTACGCTCATGGTCTTCATCTATTAAATCTGTGGTTTCGTGATGAATCCATCAAATAATGTGAGCTTTCTATACATGCAGAGAATGACCATACACAAGTATGATGCATTTGGTTAAAAACTAACAAAGAATAAATACTTTATTTCAACCTTAATAATACAAGGCATACGTGAAGTATGAGTGCATTTGGTAAAAAAATGATTGAGCAACAAATGTTTTTCATAATTCAGATATCCAAAATGGTTTATTAAAAATATACAGACGGTGAAAAAAATGATCATTTACATCAAAAGAAGGAAATACGATACAAAATTTCAACTGTGATGTATTGGTAATATGGTGCCTGGACAAACAGAATGTAGAGGCTTACTGCACATCTAAAACTCATAACCACTTAAAAGAATATATATAAAATACTGTAAATAATCTAAAGAAAAACTATTAGCAAAAACATAAAAAGTTTATTGAATTACTCATGAATCACTGGTGACATTGCCAATTTCTTTGGGGGCAGGCTCCAGTCGGTGTGCTACTCCCCCACCACGGGCATCTGACCACGACACTAGTGTATCTCTAACTTTAGCAATGCCATTTACGCTGGCATATGGCAAGTCAAGTGCTTTGAAGGTATAGTTCATTTCACCCAACTTGTTCCGAACTAAACCAGGAATACGATCAGCACTTCGTAGATCTAAAGGAGAAAAATTTCATAAAGAAAATAAACACAGGAAAATAATGAGGCATCCTGTGACAGGAACATTTAATGAAGTATGTTAGGAATAAATAATGTGCACTATATGAACAATATAGCACAGTAGGGCCCCACTTATACAGCAGGTTAGGTTCCAGGCTACCGTCGAAAAGCGAAAATTGACATAGTGTGGAACACCCTTACGAATGCATATAAATACTAAATAACAAGTTTACACTAACATACATTAAGTTAGCAATAGAACTAGGCATTAAAAATTAAAATACACATATAGTACACTCATTACTTACCTTAAAATGTTTGTAGTCTTAATGTAGGGCGAGATGAGTAGTATTTATTGTAAGAAATCAAGTGTGGTATGTATGGTAGCAGGTCAGGATACCATACCTACCATACCAGGCCACCCCACCCACACATAATATTCTATGACATTTAAAGTGTCCCAGAGCAATAAAATGATATACAGTTCACTAATTATTTACCTTAAAATATTTGTAGTCTTAATGTAGGGTAAAAAGTGAGTAAATTAGATAAAATGAATAAATGAGAGAGAGAGAGAGAGAATGAGCACAGGCATGGAGTTATGTAAACAAACCAGGCAAATGTGTCTGGTTTGTGTACAAGTTACATTGTGTACAGGTTGTCTCCTGGAGTTTACCTGGAGAGAGTTCCGGGAGTCAAGGAACCTGCGGCCCGGTCTGTGATCAGGCCTCATGGTGGACCAGAGCCTGATCAACCAGGCTGTTACTGCTGGTTGCATGCAATCCAACGTACGAGCCACAGCCCAGCTCGTCAGGTACCGACTTTAGGTGCTTGTCCAGTGCCTGCTTGAAGACAGCCAGGGGTCTATTGGTAATCCCCCTTATGTATGCTGGGAGGCAGTTGAACAGTCTTGGGCCCCTGACACTTATGGTGTTGTCTCTCAATGTGCTAGTGACACCTCTGCTTTTCATTGGGGGGATGTTGCATCGTCTGCTGAATCTTTTGCTTTCGTAGCGAGTGATTTTCGTGTGCAAGCTTGGTACTAGTCCCTGTAGGATTTTCCAGGTGTATATAATCATGTATCTCTCTTGTGAGCACAGGTTCAGGAGCTTCAAGCGCTCCCAGTAACTGAGGTGTTTTATCTCCGTTACGCGTGCTGTGAAGGTTCTCTGTACATTTTCTAGGTCAACAATTTCACCTGCCTTGAAAGGTGCTATTAGTGTGCAGCAATATTCCAGCCTAGATAGAACAAGTGACCTGAAGAGTCATCATGGGCTTGGCCTCCCTAGTTTTGAAGGTTCTCATTATACATCCTGTCATTTTTCTAGCAGATGCGATTGATACAATGTTATGGTCCTTGAAGGTGAGATCCTCCAACATGATCACTCTCAGGTCTTTGACGTTAGTTTTCCGCTCTATTTTGTGGCTGGAATTCGTCTTATACTCTGAAGAAGTTTTAATTTCCTCATGTTTACCATATCGGAGTAATTGAAATTTCTCATCGTTGAACTTCATATTGTTTTCTGTAGCCCATTGAAAGATTTGGTTGATGTCCGCCTGGAGCCTTGCATTGTCTCCAATGGAAGACACTGTCATGCAGATTCGGGTTGTCATCTTCAAAGGAAGACACGGTGCTGTGGCTGACATCCTTGTCCATGTCAGATATGAGGATGAGAAACAAGATGGGAGCAAGTGCTGTGCCTTGTGGAACAGAGCTTTTCACTGTAGCCGCCTCAGCCTTTACTCTTTTGACTACTACTCTTTGTGTTCTGTTTGTGAGGAAGTTATAGATCCATCTGCCAACTTTTCCTGTTATTCCTTTAGCACGCAGGGTTTTGCAAAGTCTGTATATACTACACCTGCATTCTTTTTTGTCTTCTAGTGCATCTAGGACCTTGTCATAGTGATCCAGTAGTTGGGACAGACAGAAACGACCTGCTCTAAACCCATGTTGCCCTGGGTTGTGTAATTGATGGGTATCTAGATGGGTGGCGATCTTGCTTCTTAGGGCCCTTTCAAAGATTTTTATGATATGGGATGTTAGTGCAATCGGTCTGTAGTTCTTTGCTCTTGCTTTACTGCCCCCTTTGTGGAGTGGAGCTATGTCTCTTGTTTTAAGTAACTGTGGGATGACCCCAGTGTCTATGCTCTCTCTCAATAGGATGTTAAAAGCACGTGATAGGGGCTTCTTGCAGTTCTTGATGAACACGGAGTTCCACGCATCTGACCCTGGGGCAGAGTGCATGGGCATGTCATTTATCGCCTGTTCGAAGTCATTTGGCATCAGGATAACATCAGATAGGCTTGTGTTTACCAAATTCTGTGGCCCTCATAAAAAATTCATTTAGAGCTACGACTCTCAGTCCGGTTAGCGGCTTGCTAAAAACTGAGTCATATTGGGGCTTGAGTAGCTCACTCATTTCCTTGCTATCATCTGTGTAGGACCCATCTTGTTTAAGTAGGGGCCCAATACTGGATGTTGTTCTCAACTTTG
Organism: Cherax quadricarinatus; assembly: GCF_038502225.1. Lineage (NCBI taxonomy): Eukaryota > Metazoa > Arthropoda > Malacostraca > Decapoda > Parastacidae > Cherax > Cherax quadricarinatus. Next base: position 17,257,267 of record NC_091331.1, on the reverse strand, counting down.
ATTTGGCATAAGAAAAGAAATACTTTGGGTTTCTTTCGATTTCATTTATGGCTTTTAGTTCTTCCCGCGATTCCTGACTCCTATAAGATTCCTTTAGCTTTAGTTCGATGTTTGCTATTTCTCTGACCAGTGTCTCCCTACGCATTTCAGATATATTGGCCTCTTTTAGCCGCTCTGTTATTCTTTTCTGTCGCCTGTAAAGAGAGCGCCTGTCTCTTTCTATTTTACATCTACTCCTCCTTTTTCTTAAAGGAATATGCCTTGAGCATACATCGAGTGCCACAGAGTTAATCTGTTCTAAGCATAAGTTGGGGTCTGTGTTGCTTAGTCTATCTTCCCAGCTTATATTGTTTAGGACTTGGTTTACTTGGTCCCACTTTATGTTCTTGTTACTGAAGTTGAATTTGGTGAAGGCTCCCTCGTGACTGATCTCCACATTGATATAGTAGAATTAATAAAGAGCAACACTCCCATTCTCATGTAACCATTTTTAGAAGAAATGATGCTCTGAGTGAAGGCATACGAAAGGAATAATTTTCTACAGTTACTTCCAGTAATATTATAGTGTACACATTTTCTCTGATGTTGGACTAGAGAAAATGTTACTCTTGTCACTCGTACAAGTTGTCTGGCTACCACACCTCATATTTATGTTAATTTATTCTACTGTGGGGTGTATTTATCATGTTTATATGTTATGTATTGTGTTTATTATATAATTTGAAAAAAATATCATAGATGGATTAATGAAAATGTGTATACAGTGGACCCCTGGTTATCGGCTGTAATCCATTCCTGAAGGTCGGCTGATAACCGAAATGGCCAATAAGCGAATTAATGTTTCCCATAAGAATTAATAGAAATTAATAGACAAAAATATTCACAAAAAAATCATTTTTTTTTTTTACAATTATGTGAGTATTACATACCTTTATTGAAGGCTAATGCTGGCTTCTGGAAGATAGAAAAGAGGAAAGAGGGAGGAGTTAGTGTTTGGAAGAGGAATCCCCCTCAATGAAGACTTCAGGTAGTATGTAATGCCTTCTCTGGGGTTACTTCCCTTCTCTGTCTTTTAATGCCACTAGAACCAGCTTGAGAGTCGCTGGATCCCTGTCTCACAAAATAACCGTCCAGAGTGCTCTGTTTCTGGCGTCTCTTTAAGATTTCCCTGAAGTGGGACAGGGTTTTGTCACTAAACATGTTGCAGACATGGCTTGTTTCAGCTTTGTCAGGCTGGTGTTTTTCTACAAAAGCTTGCACCCTGGTCCACATTGCACACACTTCTTTAATCTCTAAAGAAGGCACCTCCTTCACTCCCTCTTCCTCCTCCTCTGAACCAAGTTCCTCAGCTGCAATCTGTTGCTGTTCAAGTTGAAGCTCTTGCAGCTCTTCAGTGGTAAGATCTTCCCTGTGGTCCTCCACCAACTCTTCCACATCCTCACCACTCACCTCCAACCCCAGGGACTTCCCCAAAGACACAATAGAGTCCACAGGGTCGGCAGGGTCAGGGTCACAGTGAGTCTCAAACCCTTAAAATCCCTCTATTGGACACAATCTGGCCACAGTTTTCTCCAAGCAGAGTTCCAAGTCCTGGAAGTCACTCCCTCCCAAGCCTTACCTATAAGGCTTATGCAATGGAGGATAGTGAAGTGATTCCTCCAGAACTCTCTTAGGGTCAACCGAGTGTCCGAGGTCACTTCAAAGCACTTTTGAAATGCTGCTTTTGTGTAGATTTTTTGAAGTTAGAAATGACCTGCTGGTCCATCGGCTGGAGGAGAAGAGTGGTGTTAGGAGGCAAGAATTTCACTTTTATAAAACTGAAGTCCCTAAACACTTGGTCTTCCAAGTCTGGAGGATGTGCAGGAGCACTGTCCAGTAACAGGAGGCACTTGAGTGGCAATTTCTTTTCCTGGAGGTATTTTTTCACACTTGGGCCAAACACAATATTAACCCACTTTCCACATCACACACAATCTATTCTTCATGACATTGTTTTCCTTGAACACTCTGGGATTTTCTGAGTCATACACAGGTAAAGGCTTCACTTTGAAATCCCCACTAGCATTGCCACACAATAAAAGAGTAAGCCTGTCTTTCATAGGCTTGTGTCCTGGTAGTGCCTTTTCCTCCTGGGTAATGTAGGTCCTGTTTGGTATTTTCTTCCAAAACAGGCCTGTTTCGTCACAATTGAAAACTTGTTGGGGTTCGAATCCTTCAGCCTTTACATAGTCCTGGAATTCGTGAACATACTTTTCAGCTGCACATTTGTCAGAACTTTCAGGCTTACCATGCCTTACAACACTGTGTATGCCACTACACTTCAATCTATCAAACCATCCTTTGCTGGCCATAAATTCACAAACTGCAGCACTTGTTTCAGGCATTTTCTTTGCAAGATCCTCATGCAACTGCTTTGCTTTCTCACAAATAGTAGACTCCACAACACTGTCTCCCACTAATTCTTTTTCCTTAATCCACAACAATAATAACTTTTCCATCTCTTCCATTATCGGTGTCCTTTGTTTAGTTAGAAAAGTTACTCCTTTTGCAACATTAGCATCTTTGATTTGTTCTTTCTTTGCCAGGATGGATGTAATTCTTGCCTTGGCATGATAGTGGCTATATTTGTACTTAGCAAATCTTTGTACTTTATCCTTGCTGTACATCCTGGCAAGTTCCACCACCTTCATACCACTCTCATATTTTTGTATCACTTCACGCTTAAATTCCTTGGTGTTTCACTTTCTTTACCACAGGAACTTTACTAGGAACTTTCTTTGGAGCCATGGTTACTTATTTCACAGTTGCACTGCAAGAAAAACCACTAAAAGCAATGGTAAACAAGTGAAATGTTTGGATGTATGAGCAGAAGCTTCCTCAGCCACCGAGAGAAAGCCAAACTGAAGCACAAGCTGCCCCATCCAGTGGATAGACGCATCCAAAACGGCCGATAACCGAGCGCCGAAAACGCTGCCGATAACCGAGTTGGCCGATAACCAAACCGGCTGATAACCGGGGGTCCACTGTATTAATAATATAAACTTAAAATACCATTAATAATATAAATCCACATTACAATTAAATCTTTTTTTAATGCATCAGCTGTCTCCCACCAAGGTAGGGTGGGAGACAGGGTCTTCTTTTTACATTTAATAGTTTATATAGAAGAGGAGGTTACTAGCTCATTGTTTCTGACATTTTAACCCTTTCAGGGTCCGTCCCATAGATCTACAGCTTTGAAGCCAGGGTCCAAGCCATAGCTCTACACTATGAGTTTAGCTCACTCAGATAACCTGTGAGTGGTTAATTTGGGCCTAGATATGAAAGAGTACACCTATGTTGTAAGTGTGCACCACATAAAACAAATCCTGCAGCACACAGTGCATAATGAGAGAAAAAAAAACTGACCATAATTTTGGATTAAAACAAAGACTTTCCGGTATGTTTTTCATGTGTTTTTTACACTTGTATTCACGATTTCTTGGACTGTTTTGATAGAATGGAAGATACATTACATAAATAAAGATGATTTTGATGTTTTAATACTGAACTGGCTTGAAACTGAGCTTAAAGTAGCGGAAATGTTCAATTTTTGCCGATGTTCAAGAGTAAACAAATGATGTCACAAGTCTAATACACATCACCTGGTGGGTCTCATATACGTTCATGAATGTGCTGATATTATTTATACAATTATTACAACATTGCATAACAGTAAATCTTCTATTTTTTGGTGTGAATAAAAATTCATTATGTGAATAAAAAATTAAAATGGAATTCATTTGTAAAGCCTGAAAACAACTAAAGAACAGAGAAAATGTTTCTTAAGTGCCAGGAATGCCTGCATTCTTTATTCTGGACCCTATTTTGAAATTGGAATATTTTAAACTTTGTGTTAAATTGGCTGAATTACCAATTTCCTATCACTTTATTGGGTAGCTGAAACAGTTGACTGGGTGATTTCTTGTGCTCAATCGATAAAATAGACGTAATACTAGCGAAATAGCTAGTTGTAATTGGCCTAAAATGGGAGTCAAATTCGGCAAAATCACCGATGCGTAAATATCGCTAACGCATCAAAATTCACGAGACCGTAATTTCGTCAATTTTCCATCAAATTTTGTACATTTTGTTTTATTACCTTCAGAAAAAAATCTCTACCATTTCATAAGAAAAAATAACAAAATTCTTATGAAAATTCTTGGACCCTGGCTGTCACTCTGAGATTTGGCCTCTGGACCCTGAAAGGGTTAAGTAATTGCCTCTTTAAGACATGCATGACTTATGGAGGAAGGATTCTTCTCCACTTTCCCATGGAATAACTAATTTGTATGGCTCATAAATAATTTTTTAAACTATTGACTTCAGGTGATTTGTTGTAGTAGATCCCCAGGCACAAATATCATATGTGAGGTAAGGATAGTTCAGAGAATAGTACTGAGTAAATAGTGCTGAGGCACATACAGCAGTAATGTATCTTAGATAGGATGCCCACTGTTTTGGAAACCTTTTGAGTGCTGGATTAAGTGCTGAATTTTAACCCTTTCAGTGTCGGTCCTGTAGTACTATGGCTTGAGAGCCAGTGTCAGTCCCGCAGTACTACGCCAAAATTCTAGCGCCTTCAAATCTAGCGGGAGAAAGATGGTTAGCCTATACGTGAGAGAATGGGTCTGCGTTGTCAGTGTGCGCAGTATTGACTGGCCTACAGAATTCTCCGAGGCTAATGGGATTAATGATTGGAAAGACTTATTTCTTAACAAACTACTTAGGCTATATAACAAACACTGTCCCATAAAAACGAAACGTGTTACAAATAAATGGCTAGGTTGCCCATGGTTAACTAACAGCATACCAAGATCCATTGATAAGAAACATCAATATGAAAAGCAATATAGACAGGGATTAATAAACAAAGATATTAAACAATACGCATCAGTTCTCACGAACCAAATAAGAAAGGCCAAGCAACTGTACTACTAGAGTCACCGAAACAAGAGGAGACATAAAAAAGACCTGGAAGACACCCATCCCTTTTGGTAGGACCTACTTCCACTGGGGAATCCCTTCTACCAGTGACTATGCCCTCATCTGCTACACGTCCCTATCTACTGACGCCTATATAAATGCCAGTCTCCTTGCCTTTGCTCCAGAATCACTACAACTACGGTGCTCTCAACACCAACTCCAAGGCTGAGGGACTGATTACCTCATATTTTGTATATAGTTCTACTGTCTTCTATTTATGTCCTAGAATCTATATTGATAAAGCCACTGGATGGCAAAACGTCTACAATAAAGATAACCAGATGTTGCATGTGTGTCTTAACTTTCATCTTGTTGGTACTGTATACCTTTCTTGCACAACCTATTACATATACAGAACATTAAACTCCACTGTAAACCCTCCACTAAAGCTACTCTTTGAAAGGTACAACAGAATGTACAGTCACAATACAAGGCACTTTTCAACATCCCTCGAGTCAGTTTCTCACTATGCAAGAACACTATGCACATAAAGGGCCCGAAGATCTGGAACTCGCTACCGGAATGAGTAAAGGATCTCCTGACAACTTATAAATTTAGGACTTTGCTAAAAATTCATCTCTCAATATTAACCAAATCAACCAAAACATCTGCTAATTAGTTTTATTATGTGACCTCTAGGCTTTTAATTCTGCCAATTCATAAAATATTACCACCTGAACCATTACTTGTAATACAGATTTTGTGTGCAATTGCAAGATTATTTTACGGAACCTTACTCCACTTTACTACCTCACATTTGTATTAGGTTTAAATAAGATTGTAAAACAGTTAACCACTACTTGTCTAGTTTTAAGTATAGTTACTATGCACTTATTATCTTGTCTAGCTTTAATTAGCTACTATGTATTAGGATTAGTCTGCCCAAAATGCCCCGGCATGATAATGGCTATCTTTGTACGTAGCAAATCAAAATGATTAAGGGTTGCGACACTGAAAGGTAAGTTAAATTGCTGTCAATGTACGAACCTAGGAATTTTCACTCATCCTGTTTTACGATGAATCATTTATCATTACACTGAGTTTTATGTTTGTAGCTCTGTTTCCAAACATCATATAGAAAGTGTTCTCATTATTAAGAGTGAGTCTATAATAATAATTTCATTTCAGCATGATAAATATTTGTACTACAAAGGAGTATAACAATTAGGTGTACATGCCAAAAGCCGATTTGTATGCACAGCATTTCGGGCAAACTTAAGACTAACTTAAGATTAATAAGGCAATAACAGTGCAGTAATTTTGCACATATGGTCATTAGGTGAGTTACAATGAATACAAGAGAACTGAATACAGTGGATCCTTGGCTTTCGAGTGTTCCGTAAATCGAGTAATTCGGATTTAGAGCACTTTTTTCAGTGAAATTTCGTCCCGGATTTTGAGCATTCGCTTGAAAATCGAGTGTTTGAGATGCGTCCACCCCGTCAGCAATGCCACTTCCTCACACGTATCACACTCAATCTGCGTCTCTCTCTCACTGAGTAAGGAATTCTCACTGTGTTCATCCATTCATTTTGGTGCTTGTTTACTGATTGTGACTGTGAAATAAGCCACCATGGGGCCAAAGAAAGTTCAGAGTGCCAGCCAAATGCTAACAGGTGTCTTCAATACAGGTATATAATGTTTATACTACAGTGGAACCTCAAATATCAAACTTAATCCGTTCCAAGAGCTAGTTCTAATTTTGAAAAGTCTGAAAAGCGAAGCAATATTTCCCATAAGAAATAATGGAAATACAATTAATCCATTACAAAAACCTAAAAATATTCACAAAAAAATACATTTTATAGAGATTAATTATAGTTTTACATACACACAACAAATATAGTGTTCAATTATGTATTATTAAATTTAAATAAACATATAAAATAACATTTTACTTACCTTTATTGAAGTTTGGTGATGGCATTTGGAAGATAGGGAGGAGGAGAGAGGGAGTTGGGGTTAGTGTTGGGAAAGAGAATCCCCCTCCATGAGGACTTTAGGTATCAAAGCCCTCTCTGGGGTTACTTCCCTTCTCTGTCTTTTAATGCCACTAGGACCAGCTTGAGTCACTGGACCCCTGTCTCGCAAAATAACTGTCCACAGTCCTCTGTTTCTGGTGCCTCTTTAAGATTTCCCTAAAATGGGACATGGTTCTGTCACTGAACTGGTTGCAAAGATGGCTTGTTTCAGCTTGGCCAGGGTGATACTTCTCCACAAACATTTGGACATCATTCCACTTGAACGTCATTCCACTTCTGTATTATTTCCTTCTTCACATCTATGGTGTTTCTCACTTTCTTCACCACAGGGGTACCACTAGCAAGTTTCTTTGGGCCCAGTGTAGCTTATTTCACAGTCCCACAAGCACTAAACACAATGAAATAATCGTAAAATGTTTGAATGAGAGCACAGGTTAGTGTTCACTCAAGCATCAACAAAATCAGACTGGCTCACGGCGCCTGCGTGGGGACGCAGACAGAGCGGGCTGCCGGACAGGTCCGGTACCCGGTGGTTCGGAAACAGGGGCGAGTTCGATAATAGGGACAAAGTTGGTTCGAAAAAAGCGTTCTATTTTCGAAGAGTTTGGTAAGTGATACGTTCGAAATTTGAGGTTCCACTGTATTTATTTTTTTTTTTTTTTTACAAGTCGGCCGTCTCCCACCGAGGAAGGGTGACCCAAAAAGAAAGAAAATACTTTCATCATCATTCAACACTTTCACCTCACTCACACATAATCAATGTTTTTGCAAAATACTCTGAAAACAGCTATAGCCAGCCACACTGAGCAAATAACAACCCTAAATATGAAGGTTGAAGAAGCAATCAAGGACGGGAATCAGAACATGCACACTCGACTGAATGAACACCTTGATTTCCAAGACGACAAAACTGAACAAGATAAGTTGTCTGATGCAGTTATAATAAACAGCCCACACATTCCTAGTGACATAACCCAAGAACAGTGCAAAGAAACTGCTATCAGGATAATACAGGGCCACGTAAAAGTTATCGTGCAAAACAACGAAATCAAAGAAACACGTCTGCTAGGAAAACAAGGTAGAAAACACAGTATTATGATCAGATTTCATTCATATGATAAAAGAAAGGCAAATCAGCAATTACAACGAAAAATGGAGTGTTCATCAACGAGTGTCTAACGAGAAAGAGTCAAAACCTTCTGTTCAGGTTGAGAAAACTTAAACAGGAAAACATAATACATCAGTGTTTCACTTGAGATGGGAAAATACTAGTAAGGAAAACATCAACAGGACAACAATATACCATCTCAAATGAACATGATTTCTCTACCTTCCTTAGAAAAGCTGACATTTCTGTAACAGATTAGATAAGTGTCCTTAACACACATAAACGTGTGGTGCATATAGTGTACGTTACTATTACATTATTGTGCATTATTATTTTTTTTCTTCTACTAGCTAATACCAGCTACCTCAAATACTTTATACTTCCTTTTAATTGCTCGTAATTTTGCGTTGCAAGTCAAATCTTACTCCAAATTAATGTTATTCATGGTTGCTACCTGTCCATTTAATTTTGTTTACCACTACTTTTTTTAGTCTCCTTTATACTGTGTCTGCAAATAGTGTATATTCCAATTACATTACTGTGTGAGTCCCAAAACTATCTTTTGTTAGCTAGTACCTACTACCTCATATTTTTATACTTTTTATTGTGCAACTAGTTGCTCAACTTATTTATTTTTTATTATCATCACACTGGCTGATTCCCACCAAGGCAGGGTGGCCCGAAAAAGAAAAACTTTCACCATCATTCACTCCATCAGTCTTGCCAGAAGGGTGCTTTACACTACAGTTTTTAAACTGCAACATTAACACCCCTCCTTCAGAGTGCAGGCACTGTACTTCCCATCTCCAGGACTCAAGTTCGGTCTGCCGGTTTCCCTGAATCCCTTCATAAATGTTACTTTGCTCACACTCCAACAGCACGTCAAGTATTAAAAACCATTTGTCTCCATTCACTCCTATCAAACACGCTCATGCATGCCCGTTGGAAGTCCAAGCCCCTCGCACACAAAACCTCCTTTACCCCCTCCCTCCAACCTTTCCTAGGCCGACCCCTACCCAGCCTTCCTTCCGCTACAGACTGATACACTCTTGAAGTCATTCTGTTTCGCTCCATTCTCTATACATGTCCAAACCACCTCAACAACCCTTCCTCAGCCCTCTGGACAACAGTTTTGGCAATACCGCACCTCCTCCTAACTTCCAAACTACGAATTCTCTGCATTATATTCACACCACACATTGCCCTCAGACATGACATCTCCACTGTCTCCAGAATTCTCCTCGCTGCAACATTCATCACCCATGCTTCACACCCATATAAGAGCGTTGGCAAAACTATACTCTCATACATTCCACTCTTTGCCTCCAAGGACAAAGTTCTTTGTCTCCACAGACTCCTAAGTGCACCGCTCACCCTTTTCCCCTCATCAATTCTATGATTCACCTCATCTTTCATGGATCCATCCCCTGACACGTCCACTCCCAAATATCTAAATACATTCACCTCCTCCATACTCTCTCCCTCCAATCTGATATCCAATCTTTCATCACCTAATCTTTTTGTTATCCTCATAACCTTACTCTTTCCTGTATTCACTTTCAATTTTCTTCTTTTGCATACCCTACCAAATTCATCCATCAACCTCTGCAACTTCTCTTCAGAATCTCCCAAGAGCACAGTGTCATCAGCAAAGAGCAACTGTGACAACTCCCACTTTATGTGTGATTCTTTATCTTTTAACTCCATGCCTCTTGCCAAGACCCTCGCATTTACTTCTCTTACAATCCCATCTATAAATATATTAAAAAACCATGGTGACATCACACATCCTTGTCTGAGGCCTACTTTTACTGGGAAATAATCTCCCTCTTTCCTACATACTCAAACTTGAGCCTCACTATCCTCGTAAAAACTCTTCACTGCTTTCAGTAACCAACCTCCTATACCATACAAAAGCAACATCTGCCACATTGCCCCCCTATCCACCCTGTCACATGCCTTTTCCAAATCCATAAATGCCACAAAAACCTCTTTAGCCTTATCTAAATACTGTTCACTTATATGTTTCACTGTAAACATCTGGTCCACACACCCCCTACCTTTCCTAAAGCCTCCTTGTTCATCTGCTATCCTATTCTCTGTCTTACTCTTAATTCTTTCAATAATAACTCTACCATACACTTTACCAGGTATACAACAGACTTATCCCCCTATAATTTTAGCACTCTCTTTTGTCCCCTTTGCCTTTATACAAAGGAACTATGCATGCTCTCTGCCAACCCCCAGGTACCTTACCCTCTTCCATACATTTATTAAATAATAGCACCAACCACTCCAAAACTATATCCCCACCTGCTTTTAACATTTCTATCTTTATCCCATCAATCCCAGCTGCTTTACCCCCTTTCATTTTACCTACTGCCTCACGAACTTCGCTCATACTCACAACTGGCTCTTCCTCACTCCTACAAGATGTTATTCCTCCTTGCCCTATACACGAAATCACAGCTTCCCTATCTTCATCAGCATTTAACAATTCCTCAAAATATTCCCTCCATCTTCCCAATACCTCCAACTCTCCATTTAATAACTCTCCTCTCCTATTTTTAACTGACAAATCCATTTGTTCTCTAGGCTACCTTAACTTGTTAATCTCACTCCAAAACTTTTTCTTATTTTCAACAAAATTTGTTGATAACATCTCACCCACTCTCTCATTTGCTCTCTTTTTACAATGCTTCACCACTCTCTTAACCTCTCTCTTTTCTCCATATACTCTTCCCTCCTTGCATCACTTCTACTTTGTAAAAACTTCTCATATGCTAACTTTTTCTCCCTTACTACTCTCTTTACATCATCATTCCACCAATCGCTCCTCTTCCCTCCTACACCCACTTTCCTGTAACCACAAACTTCTGCTGAACACTCTAACACTACATTTTTAAACCTACCCCATACCTCTTCGACCCCATTGCCTATGCTCTCATTAGCCCATCTATCCTCCAATAGCTGCTTATATCTTACCCTAAGTGCCTCCTCTTTTAGTTTATAAACCTTCACCTCTCTCTTCGCTTCTATTGTCCTTGTATCCCATCTACCTTTTACTCTCAGTGTAACTACAACTAAAAAGTGATCTGATATATCTGTGGCCCCTCTATAAACATGTACATCCTGAAGTCTACTCAACAGTCTTCTATCTACCAATACATAATCCAACAAACTACTGTCATTTTGCCCTACATCATATCTTGTATACTTATTTATCCTCTTTTTCTTAAAATATGTTTTACCTATAACTAAACCCCTTTCTATACAAAGTTCAATCAAAGGGCTCCCATTTTCATTTACACCTGGCACCCCAAACTTACCTACCACACCCTCTCTAAAAGGTTCTCCCACTTTAGCATTCAGGTCCCCTACCACAATTACTCTCTCACTTGGTTCAAAGGTTCCTATACATTCACTTAACATCTCCCAAAATCTCTCTCTCCTCTACATTCCTCTCTTCTCCAGGTGCATACATGCTTATTATGACCCACTTTTTGCATCCAACCTTTACTTTAATCCACATAATCCTCGAATTTACACACTCATATTCTCTTTTCTCCTTCCATAACTGATCCTTCAACATTATTGCTACCCCTTCCTTAGCTCTCTCTCAGATACTCCAGATTTAATCCCATTTATTTCTCCCCACCAAAATTCCCCTACCCCCTTCAGTTTTGTTTCGCTTAGGGCCAAGACATCCAACTTCTTTTCATTCATAACATCACCAATCATGTTTCTTGTCATCTGCACTACATCCACACACATTCAAGCATCCCAGTTTTATAAAGTTTCTCTTCTTCTCTTTTTTAGTAAATGTTTACAGGAGAAGGAGTTACTAGCCCATTAGTCCCATTAGTCCCTTATATATTTTCTCCTTTATTTTAGCTTTATATAACTACCTTAGTTCATATATTCGCAGTTGTTAAAATAATCAAGGTGCTATTCTCAGGTGCTAAAGTGTAACATTATATTCCCAATATATATATATATATATTCCCAAGCTCATTTATTTGATTACCACTTTATTTGCTCACCACAACTTATATTGGTCCCTTTTATATTGTCTTTTTTATTTTAGCTTTAAAAAACTACCTTAGCTCATATTTTTACATTTGTTAAAATAATTCAGGTGCTATTTTTTAGCTTTAGAATATTTACCTTGTCTTATACTTAACTCTAACTATAGATTCACTATAAATCTTATGATTACAAGCATTGATCCTGATACCAACCTCTTATTTAATGACTTAAATGAATCAAACAGTATCTGTAATTACTACACAGCAGAACAATCAAAGGCACTTCTCAGAGCCAACAACAACATAACTGTCTTTAACTACAATATCACATCTTTAAGCAAACATTACGATGACCTCATAGCATTACTAAATTCCCTGCATGCCAGTATGTCCCTCATTACTCTCACCGAAACCTGGCTAAAACCTGATATTACAGATGTCTATGCCATTCCTGGTTACACAGCCATACACAACTGTAGGCCAGATCAACAAGGGGGTGGCACAGCTATATACTACTCAGACCAACTAGAATGTATCACTAATACTTGCACAAGGGATGAACATGGTGAATATATAATAGCTAAATTCAAATCCAAAAACCTACAAAAACCTCTCACAGTGATAAACATCTACAGAGTTCCACAGTCAAACATTAGCCATTTTAGTGAAAACCTAGGAAGTATGATTGATGCACACATGAATAAAGATCACTTACTACTCTCAGGTGACTTCAATATAAATCTCCTGCAAGACCAGGACCCACATGTTACTGAATTCACAAATGCTATGAGTAAC